>NW_019727389.1:1388159-1389039 GCF_002891405.2 Cryptotermes secundus | reverse complement strand
TGACTTAACATGAATGGCGGTTCATGACGTGACTTGACGTGACATGACGTGTCATGGCGTGACTTGACGTGACTTGGCGTGACTCGACGTGACTCGACGTGACTTGGCGTGATTTGAAGGGAGGCGAGGTGGGACGGGTCTAGGTGAAGCGAGGCGAGGGTAGGCTAGGCTATGTTAGGTTAGATTAAGTTAGGTTAGGTTGGGTTAGGTTAGGTTATGATAAGTTAGATTAGGTTAGGTTTGCGCAGTAGACTTTTCCGCCTCAATGAGTAACTGCTGTTAAGTTAGGTTAGGTGAGTTGAGGTTGGGTGAGGTGACGTGACTTGGCGTGACTAGCCGTGACTTGGCGTGATTTGACTTGACGTGACTTGACCTGGCTTGACATGACTTGGCGTGACTAGTAGTGACTTGACATGACTTGGCGTGACTTGACGTGACATTCCGTGTCTTGACATGACTTGGCGTAACTA
This sequence comes from Cryptotermes secundus, assembly GCF_002891405.2. Taxonomy (NCBI): domain Eukaryota; kingdom Metazoa; phylum Arthropoda; class Insecta; order Blattodea; family Kalotermitidae; genus Cryptotermes; species Cryptotermes secundus. Next base: position 1,388,569 of record NW_019727389.1, on the reverse strand, counting down.
GTAGCTTGACAACATGATTTTGCGTGACTGACGTGACTTGACGTGACATGACGTGACATTGCGTGACTTGGCGTGACTCGACGTGACTTACGTTGCTTGACGTGACTCGGCGTGACTTGGCGTGATTTGAAGGGAGGCGAGGCGAGACGGGTATAGGCGAAGCGTGGAGAGGCGAGGGTAGGCTAGGGTAGGTTAGGTTAGGTTAGGTTAGGTTATGTTAGGTTAAGTTAGGTTAAGTTAGGTTAGGTTAGGTTGGGTTATGTTAGGTTAAATTTGCGCAGTAGACTTTTCCGCATCAATGAGTAACTGCTGTTAAGTTAGGTTAGTTGAGATGAGGTTGGGTGAGGTGACGTGACTTGGCGTGATTAGGCGTGACTTGGCGTGACTTGACTTAACGTGGCTTGACATGA
>NW_019727389.1:1322264-1388043 GCF_002891405.2 Cryptotermes secundus | reverse complement strand
TTAGGTTAGGTTAGGTTAGGTTAGTTTAGATTAATTTAGGTTAGGTTAGGTTAGGTTAGGTTTGCGCAGTAGACTTATCCGCATCAATGAGTAACTGCTGTTATGTTAGGTTAGGTGAGTTGAGGTTGGGTGAGGTGACATGACTTGGCGTGACAAGTAGTGACTTGACATGACTTGGCGTGACTGACGTGACTTGACGTGAAATTGCGTGCCTTGACATGACTTGGCGTGACTAGTAGTGACTTGACATGACTTTGCTTGACTGACGTGACTTGACGTGATATGACGTGACATTGCGTGACTCGACGTGACATGACGTGACTTGACGTGACTTACGTTGCTTGACGTGACTCGGCGTGACTTGGCGTAATTTGAAGGGGGCGAGGCGGGACGGGTCTAGGCGAAGCGAGGCGAGTGTAGGCTAGACTAGGTTAGGTTAGGTTAGGTTAAGTTAGGTTAGGTTAGGTTAGGTTGGATAAGGTTATGTTAAGTTAGGTTAGGTTATGTTAGGTTAGGTTAGGTTTGCGCAGTAGACTTTTCCGCATCAATGAGTAACTGCTGTTAAGTTAGGTTAGGTGAGATGAGGTTGGGTGAGGTGACGTGACTTGGCGTGACTAGGCGTGACTTGGCATGACTTGACTTGACATGACATGGCGTGACTAGTAGTGACTTGACATGACTTGGCGTGACATGACATGGCGTGACTTGATGTGACTCGACGTGACCTGACGTTGCTTGACGTGACTCGGCGTGACTTGGCGCGATTTGAAGGGAGGCGGTGCGAGAGGGGTCTAGGCGAAGCGAGGCGAGGCGAGGGTAGGCTAAGTTAGGTTTGGTTAGGTTAGATTAAGTTAGGTTAGGTTAGGTTAGGTTTGCGCAGTAGACTTATCCGCATCAATGTGTAACTGCTGTTAAGTTAGGTTAGGTGAGATGAGGTTGGGTGAGGTGACGTGACTTGGCGTGACTAGGCGTGACTTGGCATGACTTGACTTGACATGACATGGCGTGACTAGTAGTGACTTGACATGACTTGGCGTGACATGACATGGCGTGACTTGATGTGACTCGACGTGACCTGACGTTGCTTGACGTGACTCGGCGTGACTTGGCGTGATTTGAAGGGAGGCGAGACGGGACGGGTCTAGGCGAAGCGAGGCGAGGGTAAGCTAGGTTAGGTTAGGTTAGGTTAGGTTTGGTTAAGTTAGATTATGTTATGTTAGGTTAGGTTGGGTTAGGTTAGGTTAGGTTAGGTTAGGTTAGGTTTGCGCAGTAGACTTTTCCGCATCAATGTGTAACTGCTGTTAAGTTAGGTTAGGTGAGTTGAGGTTGGGTGAGGTGACATGACTTGGCGTGATTTGACTTGACGTGACTTGACCTGGCTTGACATGACTTGGCGTGACTAGTAGTGACTTGACTCGACTTGGCGTGACTGACGTGACTTGACGTGACATGACGTGATATTGCGTGTCTTGACGTGACTTGGCGTGGCGCGACGCGACTTGACGTGACTTACGTTGCTTGACGTGACTCGCCGTGACTTGGCGTGATTTGAAGGGAGGCGAGACGGGACGGGTCTAGGCGAAGCGAGGCGAGGCGAGGCGAGGGTAAGCTAGGTTAAGTTAGGTTATGTTAGGTTAGGTGTGGTTAGGTTAGGTTCAGTTAGGTTGGGTTATGTTATGTTAGGTTAGGTTTGCGCAGTAGACTTGTCCGCATCAATGAGTAACTGCTGTTAGGTTAGGTGAGGTGAGGTTGGGTGAGGTGACGTGACGTGACTTGGCGTGACTAGGCGTGATTTGGCGTGACTTGAGTTGACGTGACATGACGACATGACTTGGCGTGACATGGCGTGACTTGACGTGACATGATGTAACATGGCGTGACCTGACGTGACTCGACGTGACTTTGCGTGATTCTATGTGACTTGACGTGACTTGGCGTGACTTCTCGGGAGGCGAGGCGAGGGTAGGCTAGGCTAGGTTATGTTAGGTTTGGTTATGTTAGGGGTGTGCAGTAGAGTTGTCCGCATTTAATCTGTAAGTGAGGGGTACCATTCCCTGCTAATACGTTAGGTTAGGTTAGGTGAGGTTTGGTGAAGTGACGTTACGTGACTTGGCGTGACAACAGTGACTTGGCTGGACTTGACATGACTTGGCGTGACTGCCGTGACTTGTCGTGACTCGACGTGACTTGGCGTGACTTGAAGGGAGGCGAGGCGAGACGTGTCTAGGCATGGCGAGGGTAGGCTAGGTTAGGTTAAGTTAGGTTAGGTTGGGTTAAGTTAGATTAGGTTAGGTTAGGTTAGGTTAGGTTAGGTTTGTGCAGTAGACTTGTCCGCATCAATGAGTAACTGCTGGTAAGTTAGGTTAGTTAGGTTGAGTTTGGGTGAGGTGACGTGACTTGACGTAATTTGGCGTGACTTGACTTGAAGTGTCTTGGCGTGACTAGGCGTGACTTGGTGTGACTTGGTGTGACTTGAAATGACTTGGCGTGACTGACGTGACTTGGCGTGACTTGACATGAGGCGAGGCGAGGCTCGGATAGATTAAGTTAGGTTACGTTATGTTAATTTATGTTATGTTAGGCTAGGTCTGTGTTCCGCAAAATTTTTCTACTCGCGGCACACCATGAAGTATCCATGACTCAACACGGCACACCAAAATGTTATTCTCACTCAAAAATGCATGATATCAGACAATTAATATAAATAGCTGTCGTGATCAACTTATTATTATATTATTATTATCATTAAACTGAATTCTACTCATGAAATTTATTAATTATTAATGAACTTTTATTCACTGTAGAGTACAGAAAATACACTTCTATTACTCTTAAAGTAAATACAGTAATTCTACTCATACCCTCAATGTGATACTTGCGCCTGCGTAGCTGCACACAGGCGACTGATCCGTAGTGGAATCGTTGACAACGCAAGTCTCATTTCTTCATCGATGGATTTGAGCCGCTCCCTCTTTGATGTCTTAATTTCAGTTAACGTCGAGAAGCCCACTTCACATAAATATATAGTTGAAAATGGCAATAACACATGAACTGCCATCTCTGAGATAGCCGGGTATCCACTCCTTATTGCCAACCAAAACGTATCCAAAGGCACATCGAGACGTTTTGGTTTCAGTGTTCCGTCTGCTTTTTCATGTGCGAGTTCCTCTTGTATATTAACCGGAAGATGTTCTGAATTCGCAACAAATGGATCGCGAACCCAGTCGAAATCTTGTACACTCTCTCCAAAATACTTATTGAATTTCTGCTGCAACATTTCTAAATGTTCTTTAATGGTGTCCATCACCACTTTATTGGCGTCAGCAAGTGACCATACAGTCGAGAACATCTCAAATGACCCATCTGTAATTCTCTAACTAGCAACCAAAATTTGCGAACTACTTCAGAGCATAGCTGTGTTAGAACTAAAAAAAATAGTAAAACACGGGATCTCTACTCTTCAAACGGAAGAAGTGACACTATACCGACTTTCTTTTTAAATATTTATAATTTTAAATGAAGTTCAACAGTCGATGGGTGCACCGTTACAGGATGAAAGTCATAAAGTTGAAGAAGACCTAAGTTCTAATAAACAGGGGCAAATACCAAAACATGTAAGATTTGAGGCNAGAGGTGACTCGAGAAGTGAGATACGACGTAGGAAAAATCCTGAACAATTTTAATATTTTTAATATTTATCAGTATATATGATAAATATATATTTTAATTATTTTAATATGAAGACAAGGCATGCAGTGAACTAGTTTGACGTTAATCGATTAAGCACCTGAAGATGGCACTTTTGTGCCGAAACATGTAGTGCGGGAGAAAGGAGTGAGGTAGATAAATGTATGCAATAAAAGACGGTGAAATAAATCATGGACTTAAATCAGTGCAACAGGACGCTAAAATATAACATTATAACATTATGAAATTTTAGCTCCAAAATTGCGCGTCCTTCAAATGGGCCCCAAATATAAAACCGCGAATTACTCTAAAATTGTTCTAACGACTTTGGTTATTTTCAGTAACTTGTGGAGGTCATCTCTCTAACCGAAACCGCATAGGTAGTATTTTCATGAATGTAACAGTCCTCCTTCCATGTAAGAAAGCATGTGGAATGTCTATGCACCGAAGTTTATTATGAATTTCCCTCCCAGTGGTATTTTTTGACAACTTCATCCCAGTACAATATCCATTTACATGAAGAAGAAACCGGCAATACCGTTATATTTCTTAGGGACATGTGGTGGCGTAGTTGGTTGAGGCACTAAGCTACAAGCCGGAAGGTCGCGGGCTCGTGTCCCGATGAAGTGGACTTTTTCAATTTACATAATTCTTCCAGCCGCACTATGGCCCTGGAGTCGACTCAGCCTCTAACAGAAATGAGTACCAGGATTCTTCCTGGGTGGTGAAGGGCGGCCGGTGTGTAAGGCTGACATCACCGCCATTTGTGAGCCGATTTTCCAGAGAAAATGTGGGAACCTCGACGTCTCACAATCCTATGGACTTTCACGGACTGTTACAGGGATAACTATACTGGTTTCCTCTCCCTACTTATTTTGTAAAGAATACCGAATGCAGTAATTTCGCAACTATATATTCCACAACTCATTGGCTGTTAGTTCCCGTAGAACATTGTGGATAGAATTTCTATTCACTATTTTGAAAGCCAAAAGTAAATATTTCGATTTACCGCCGTACCCATTTCTTTTTGCCAATAACGGTGGTGAACGACTAATGGTACTAACCTGTAGTTGACTGAATGTTTGAAACGGTGCTTGCCTTTCTAATCATCTTACATTTATCGACGGTCGGTGCTTAATAAATACAGTGGAAAATGCAGCTCAACAACTGTATCGGATTAACAGTATAGGCGGCTTGTTCCTGTAAGAAAAGCAATAAACTATATTCACTGTCAGATACATTCCCTGTCTGCACTCACTTTACTCCTCTGTTCTCTTTAATTTCTACACCCAAAATACGTCGCAGAAAATTATGATTACGGAATCATTTGCTCCACCTCATTTGTATCGGGCGGCACTGGGTAGGCAGTCACCAAGTAAAACTAACGCCCATGGACTGTAAAGTTATCCGAATACAACGGCCAGCCGATCACAGTGGCCGCGCGGTCTAAGGAATGAAACTTCTTCGTCCGCTCGTACACTGGCATCGTGGTATCGAATCCCACTTGAAGCATGGATATCTATGTGCGTTTATTCTGTGTTTGTGTTGTCATGTGTAGGTAATGTCCTTGCGACGGGCTGATCCCCCATCCAAAGAGTCCTACTGACTGTGTATAGGATTAAGAAGCTGAAAAAGCGATCAAGGTTCAAAGGGCTGTAGAGCTATAAAGGGAAAAAAACAATTGTGTTCATAAAAAATAATATAAAGAAGTGGATCGTTGTTGCTTTCCCGTCCATGTTGCACCCCAGGCGCCCTTGTTTACCCCCAGTCCCACTTCCGAACCTTCACTTAATTCACAATTCCACGGCGTGCAATTAAGACTTGTAACGTGAACGTACGATGTAGCTGTAGCCAGGCTGTCTGTCGGATCTATAGTCCTTATTTGCAGCACCATATCAAACCATGCAAAGACCCCAAAATTCTCAAAGACACAACGATTTGTTTTTCCAGTCTCATATTCATTATGTAATCGGAAAACCTGGACATAAAATGCATTTGGGGGGCCTAGGCGTAGATGGGAGGATAATATTAAAATAAATATTAAAGAAATATGACAGGCGTGTGTGGACTACATTCATCCAGCTCGGGATAGAGATTAGCGATGCCAGCAACAGGCCCTCGGACTTCGTAAGAAGCTGGATTTTCATGACCGGCTAACCAACTATTAGGGTCTCCAGAAGAGTCCTAATAAACGCATTCAGTTTCGGGATGATTACAAAACCTGCACATATTAATTAACTTCATACCCTGAACAAAAAGGAACAGAATCAGAGACAGTATATAGTATAGTAGATAGTGTGTATCCGACCTATAAATTGGGGATACCCTTATTTTTAAAATATCTTTACTCAATATATATCTGATAATTAAGAAACGATACTGAATATGATAAGTTGATAATGAAATGCAGTCAGTACCAAAGTTGGTTGTGTCTTAAACCGAGATTGATTACAGCATCAGATAATTCTGTAGACAAGTATTCTAGAAATAACTTGCTGTTTAATAAAATGATTAATCAGCGCCGGCACAACCACATAAGAGTGCAACATTCTTCCTATATTTAATAACATAGACACTGTTGGCTAATATAATACTCCGACTAGTGATTCCCCCAAAACTATGTAGCCCTATATACAAGTATATAAATAAGCGATGATACTTCTTGCCACATAAATCGGCAGGTTACCCGTTTCTGAGAAGACAGCGCTCGCAAGAACAAGTAAGTACTAAGGATATTTGGTCATTCGACATAACGCTATTACATCAGTAATTATTCATATATATATGTATATATATAAGGTAAAGCTATCCCTGTAACAGGCCGTGGAGGCCCAAGGGGTTGTGAGACGTCGAGGGTCCCACATCTTCTAGACAATCGGCTCACAGATGGTGATGTTGTCAAACTTAAGCGCCTGCCGCTATTTACTCCCCAGAAAGATTCCTGGTACTCATTTCTGTCAAAGGCTGAACCGACCCCAGGGCCAGAGTGCAGCTTGAAGGATTAGGTAAACGGGAAAAAAAATCCAATGTCCTCCTCAGGAATCTAACTCGGGATCTTCCGGCTTGTAGGATAGTGCCTGAACCAACTACGCTACCACATACCCGAACTCGGGATCTTCCGGCTTGTAGCATAGTGCCTCAACCAACTACGCTACCACGTGCCTCCGATATATATTTTTAATTTCATCTGGTATATACTATTTCATTTTAAGTGCTACAAAAATAACAACCAGCCAACTGAAGGCGTGGGTAAGGCCAAGTTCCGTATGTGACACCGTGTGCATTGGTAGAAATTTACCGACATTTCAAGGGATACGTACTGATGTCATCTTCGTGGTCAAATAATAAACCGGGGAAGCAGGGAGCATGCAGGCTGTCCTTATTTTTCTGGGCTTACTATTCGACCATGGAAATGAGGGAAGTACGTTGCTCCAAAACGTTGGAAAATTTCTACAAAGACATACGGCGTCGCATCCCAGGAGACAGCATTATTCAAATACAATTCAACTTAAAAATTAAACACTTAAATTACCCCTTCTTCTTCTACCTTGACGGATTATTAGCTCCTTGACCCGTGCTCGTTCAGAATTAATTCATTCCGAAATCTGAATCCCATGGACAGGCAGCAAGAATCCTTGGACGCGTGGTCACAGAAATACAGAATAAAAGCAGACATCCATGCCTTGTGTGTGATTCGAACCCACGATCCCATTGTACCTTAACAAAATTATTGGTAGCGGGATTCCTTACACGGTAGTCGCAGTAATTATTCAAATATGACTTGATCTTTTGGAACTGTTGTCTTATTGTAACTGCAAATATTACATCTATAGGCCTATCACCATGGTTTCGTTCTTTTCAAATTTGGCAGTGTCATTTCCGTGCGCATGACACAATGATAGTGCCATCATGATTGGTACTTCTGGAATTATGTAGTGTCACATCTCTTAGATCTAATAATTATACCTCACGAGTCAGCCATAAGAGCTAATGACAGCCGCACTACGTGAAAATGAGATTCACATTAACGTAGGAGTGATTCTTTGTTGCTCATTAAACCTCTTACATCACCTTATTTTTTTTCCTAGGCACTACAGGCCCAGTGGGCCTAGACCTAGCGCCATGAACTTCTCCGTTCACTTCGGTTTTTCTAGATCTTACACATTCGGTAGGACTCCTTGGGCGAGCTTACACCACCTTATGGCTTACAATAATAGCCAAGAATTTTGCCACCCTAAACGGCTTGGCTAAGTTACAATGTTTATGTAAACGTTATAATAATAGTCATTTGGGCCTGGATTAGTTGTTAACGTCTGCTGGTTGAGTTCATAACGAACTCAGGTACAAGGGATGCCTCATGTATTCTCATATATTTGTCACGAAAGACAAGTGCTTGTGATAACTGCTGGATATTTGTCGAAATAACCCAAATAGGTATTGTTTTATTTTAATTTATTTTCGAAAATAATTTACTCCTACTATATAACTGCTGTCAACGGCCATACCGTGTAGGAAACACAAGTTCTCCCGTCCGTTAACTGAAATTAAGCAACTTTGGGAGTGGTTAGTACTTGGATGGGTGACCGCTTGAGAACATCACGTGCTGTTGGAATTCCTTTTTGCCGATCACAGTGGCCGCATGAACCGTTTTCGCCCGCTCGAACACTGGGATCTTGGTTTCGAATCTCACTCTAGGCATGGATGTCTGTGTGTAGGCAGCGGCCTTGCCATAGGCTCCTCCCCCATCCAAGGAGTCCTACTGACTGTATAAATTAACTGAAAAAGCGGCCAAGGTGCACAATGGCTGCAGAACCATAGATAGGAGGATATAACTGATGCCAGATATAAACTCTACGTTACTATTGATATCTGATGGACATGAGAAAGAGCAATATACACATCACTCATAAAATTAACAGTAGTCTGATACATCTGTTTTGTTCCATCAGTGGTTGACCTCCTTCGTTTCCGCTTAAGTTTCTTCGGTATCCACGCACTTGCAATGGCAGCACTGGTCGTTGCCATCCGGTCTAACCCAGTACTAGACAAACCCCAATGGTTTTCTCCATGTGGAACTGGAGATAATCGCACCTTAGAACACAGGTTAGTATGTAGAAATTGGGTTGTATCAATATTTTCATGTGTAGGGGGTACACGTGACGAAAATAACGGGTTGTAGATGGGATGAATGAACTGACTGGTGTTCTTTTACAATTACGCACATGAACTGACGTCTTCAACACTTCAACTATTGGATGTTCTATGATTCAAGTCTGTACGAAATCAAATCCAATTCCGTAGTAGTCTCCCGTTCTCCCTGATGTCAAAGTCCCCGCTGTCAAAGTCAAAGTCATATTGCGACTGACGGTCAGTCAGTCTGTCTTGGTGTCGAGCCCCGATTGGGGCTCACGACCAGATTTTTTTTCTTTATATGAAAGTTACTGTCCTGTTCATTTGGGGCGCCCTCTCTGACGAGAGATCGAGAGTCCCTGCTGGCCAAATTGCTCTGTGTTTTATACCTCTCGGCTGCTCGTATAGGAAACACCTCCTTGAAGAGTTCCCTGTTTCGTTTCAGCGGCAACTATCTGCCTAAGCACGCGTTACAATGGAAATGCCTCCATTTCCACAGTAACTAATATGCCTAGTCGAGTGTTTTCACGGAAGTGCATGTATAATAATCCCAAAGTAACCCGTTTTCACGGGAACTTGCTCTGTCTATAACAGTTGCCTGGGAAATCAACTTTCTATCTAACTCCACTATTCCGGCTTTCAGGCGTCATGTCTCAATATTATGTGACCGTAGTACTGTACAAAGGGCCGTGGTGTATTGATTAGCACACTTGCTTTGAATTGGGAAAGTAGTCGGTTTGAATTTCGGTAGAAATACCGGTTATACTAACTGATGTTTTCGGTGGCTCCTCTTAGTGTCTCCAGTATAAGGCATGTACTGTCTTCGCTCGCTTGGAAACCAGGATCGTGGGTTCGAATCCCACTCAGGGAATGGATGTTTAGTTTCTGTGCGTGCGTTTTTCTGTGTTTGTGTACAGGTACAGGCCTTGCGATGAGCTGATCACCCGCCCAAGGAGTCCTACCGTATGTGTAAGATCTAGAAAAACCGAAGTGAACGGAGAAATTCATGGAGCTAAGCCTAGGCCCACTGGGGCTGTAGTGCCAAGGGGAAAAAAGTAACGTCACAACTCTTGCTGCAAGGCGTAACAGAGCAGCTCTCATATTACACTGAAAATGAAGCAGGGTAGTGACTATAAAGCCTGATTCACGCACATTTGTGGATAACTTAAAACTGTCTCACCATTTGGGAGCCACGTGATTAGGCTTCTTCCTTGGACTCGACTGTCCTGAATCAGTTTCCCCTATCATTCCTCAGTCCCGCCGAGCAAATACCTGGAAATTACCTTGAAAGAGACCGCGAACACTTTCTCCAGTATCTCTTCGTTGGTTGTATTTCAGATTGATATAGCAATCCCAGACTAAAAGTTGTTTAGCTAATTTCATGATGTTCTACAGTGATGCACCGTAATCTCTAATTCCCATGAGGCTCGAATCAGACTTACCAAATTCCGTCCAAAAATGGCAAGGGAGACGGCATGGAGCAAACATTGGTGAAGCTACAACTGCCATAACTCGTGCATTAAAACAAAACTCAGCACTTCAACCAAAGCATTCAACTGTGGGATTTATTTATTTCTCAAAACCAATGCCGGTTATTTCGTTTTAACATTAGCCGCCAGATCCTTGAAATGGAAATGTGACGTTATTTAATGAAAGATCCGATTTAGGGAACATTACTTCACCAGAATCGACCAATATAGACCGCTTATAGTAAATATTTTCCGAAAGACAAGAAGCAAATAGCATACAAGCGCGAATTTCTTCAGTTTCACAACTTCGCCATCTCAACAAAACTTGTTTTTACCGATTGCATTCAGAGTTTCTACGAACAAGAAGTGGATTCGCCAACTTGCTACCAGTATCAGAACAATCCAGACACAGCTGGACATCACCATCGAGCATTACAAAGAACAGAAGTTCAACGAGTCCTACAAAGATGTAAGTTGGAAGAACTGCGCACGTTCCTTGATCGCTCAGTGAGTACTCTCAGCCTAGAATTGTTAAGATATTAAACTGTGAATTTTTAAATGAGTGATACATACATCATCAAGGGGGAAACTGAATATTGTCACATGTCGTAACTACAAATAATTATATAACAGTGTCACTGGTTTACACACTCTAAAGATTATTGTAACTACAGCATACAAAATAAAATCTTCTATATCTACTTTCACCAGTAGTTGCTAGGCAATACATCTCAACAATGGATATGCCTTTACAAAGTTTTCACTATCCGTTTCCTGGCAACGGATTTTAACCTAGAAACGATATCAGTCACACTCCACACATGAAGTCTTCATGTCACTTTAAGTCTTCACAGGCTGACTTCTAATTCTTCTTCAACAGTTCTCTTAAAACTTCTGAACTTTCAATTACCTAATCAGATAATCTTCCGCTTACTGTTATAACTGCCAGCTTCGGAATTCGCCTCTCCTATAACCACTTTGCACGGACCCAACGGAAAACATATGTTATGTGTTATCAAGAATGCATGTTTACCGCGCCGTTGTCTAGTAATATATCTCCTACTGTTCCGCCTATTGTTGTATGCATTACCCACAACGAGCTATCGATCAGAATCTTTCTCCGCGGGAACGTGTTTACCGACCCGTTGCCTGGCAATGGATATACACAAATCTACCAAAATGTAAAATAATGGTAACTGGACTGAACTGCTTGAGGGAGAGGCCCCCCTGATCGTCACTGTGTGATAAAGCGGAGAAGTTCTTGTCGAACTAAACAATAAAATGATCAAAAGTCCCTGTTTTGAGTGTAACGTATTTTCAGGTTCAGAAAGGTGTCGATGAGAACCAGTACGTGCCGAACTGGTTGCCCGGGAAAGGGAATGTACTCATGCATTGCGACAGGCCAACACGAAGAAAGGTATCTGTTCTCTTGTTTCTTAGTTTTAAATTTATAACTAAGTAACAAACTGCGTAGGACATGAGGTTCGTACAGCGCTGATTATGAAGAGTGCTGTCTTCTGGGACATAACGCCGTGTAGTCCGTTGAAACTCAAACGACGTTTCGGATGAACATACAGCCTCTATCTTCAGGATCGAAGAATAAACCGAGCAAGAAATCAGCGTAAAAGCAAGTGGCAAGCAGAGCCCAGCTTCTTTCTTGCTTGGCTTATTCTTCGATCCTGAAGATACAGGCAGTATGTTCCTCCGAAACGTCGTTTGACTTTCAACGGACTACACGGCGTTATGTCCCAGAAGATAATAATCTTCAGCTACCCAACTAATTTCTTAACTGTAGGGGTAAAAATAATAGTACCCGGAGATTCACTGTCAGTAACACCGCAGCTCGTAACTGGCCACGATCCTGAGTCGTGCTCAATCCCTATCAGATTCCGATATCCTGTGTTCCCTTGACAGTCCTCCGAGCTCTCGCTTTCTTCCTTGTCGTTCTGTGCATTTCTGTTTTCCGTTCCAACCCGTGACCAGCGCCCATACAGCTGGGCCAGTTCACGTCTTGATGGTGAGGAGGGATACAATGAGGACTCTCAGAATTTCCTTTCCTTCATAGAACCTTCTGCCATTTTCATATGTCATCCGTAATCTTCTATAATGGTTATTTAACTGAACACTTAACCTATCTCCATATTCACCGTATCACCCCCACACTGAATTTTCTACGTCTTCTTTGTATATATCACGACATTTCTTCTTCTAGGGTTATATATTTAATAGACATTGCTTGTTGCCCATAATTTCATTGCACATGCTGTCTGAGGAGCAGCCATTAGCAATTATTCCCACCGTAGGGACCGGCAGTCGCAGGTCGCCAGTGAAGTAGGATTTGCCGTTAGATTTGGTATTACCAGTGATGTCCTAGAAGAGTAATTCTGAGGTATTTTCTGCGATTGGGTCGTGGCAGAGGTCCTTATGCAACTACTGACCGGAAGATTTCGGCTTCTTTTTCCCTTATCTCCCCCCTTTGGCAGGCTTACGCCAAGGGTTCCGAATGGGAAATCCTCTCACAGCGGCCTACACCCGTAGGAAGGTCTCATAAACTGTCAAACACAACATGTAAGAGTATAAAACAACTATAAAAATGCCTGTACACGTCGGCACAATGCAACCGGATAAGTTCGTGTGTTAGAAAAATGTCTTGAAAACTAATTATGTTGGTTTAATACTGTCATTCGCACTGAGTCTCGAAGTTCAGCCTTTCCGATACAAGTTTCAGTTAAAATCTAGTAGACTTGATCGTCTTTTAAGGAACTGCTCCAGTCTGTGGAAAAACTACAAGACCACATCAATTAGGAGAGGCTGCGTTAGGGGCCGAATCCCGCTTATATAAATTACACGACTATCACTTTTCTCTTTTCAGATTTCCTCCTACCTACCCAGTCTGCACACAGAACTTCAGAAATTCGCTATTGCAATGGAGGCAGTCATCCAGACGGACCCGCAGCGAATAATTTTAAAGGAAACAAACAAATATCTGATACAAGTATGGATAATCTCAGTTATGCGGGCTTAGAAAAGCTTCAGACAATATCCCCAGCCAGGGCACCGTATTTACACTACTTGTGGTTGTGTTCACTCAGTGAATAACCGACTCCATGGAGCAAATTCCTTGTCAAAATCTGCTCGCCATTCCCTTACGTGACACCCAGATGTCATCATATGGTCTTCACAAAAGCCCCCCAATATCCATATCCCAAGTCAGCGGAATCCAGTTCACTATCTCTAATCCTATTCGAGTTCTGTCTTCTGGGACAAAATGCCGTTTGACCCGTTGAAAATCAACGGAAGTTTCGTAAGAACATACTCTTATCGCCTCTATTTACAGAGTTGAAGAATAAGCTATGCAAAAAATCAGCATGAAGCAGAAAGCAAGCAGCTTAACATGGGGTTATAACCCAGAAGAAGAATCTTTACATAATCACCACTGTGAAAATCTAGAACCCTACTAATCGTATTTGTTTAAGATAGATTTTAATATCATCCTATCTGAGCTTAAGAATATCAAGCTATAGCTCCCCTTCGGGGTTTCCAACAAATTATTTTAGGAAATCCTCATCCCTCCACTTGTCTGCCTCTTCCATTAACCTAGTAATATCTGATGAATGTAGGTTATGAAGTTCTTCATTACTTAATTTTCTCCATTCTGTTCTATCTTGGTTCAAACATTCTCCTCAGATATTTGTTTCGGAATTTACTTAGTCCTCTGGTTATGCTTGCTATCTGCTTCACGCTGGTTTCTTGTTTGCCTTATTCTTCGACCCTGAAGACGGATGCAACATGTTTCTCCGTAATTTGGTTGTCTTCTAACGGACTATACGACACTGTCTCCCAGATGACAGAATTAAAATTATTTCCTTAATGTGAGAGACCTAAACTGAGAGGTGAAAATATAGTATATTTTAGTCTTTAATTTCTTAGATAGTATAGGGGAAGATAAAAATGCTGATCTGAATTGTAGCAAATATTTCCTGAATTTATCTGACTTTGCGTTCCACTTTTTGCCGTCTATGTGCAATGTCGGTTAATATTCTCTCGTCTTCTCTTTATTGTCACTACATATTTGGATGTGGTTCTTAGAGAGATAGGATGGGATAGTATGGACTGGATAGATCTGGCTCAGGATAGGGACCAGTGGAGGGCTCTTGTGAATACGGTAAAGAACCTTCGGGTACCATAAAATGCTGGGAAATTCTTGAGTAGCTGCAGAATTGTCGGTTCCTCAAGAAGGGCTCAGCTCCATGAGTATGTAAATAAGTAAGTAAGTAAGTACATATTTGGGTGTAACCCGCCATCATCAGGTTGATGCGATGACGGACTCTGCTGCATACTTAATGCCGTTCTGCTTAATTTTCTCGGACTAATTCTAGGTTGTGTGGTTTAACAAGCTGTTACCATGCACGTGTATGCCTTCTCTGTAATATGTGATAGGTTACATTAGAGTTTTATTTTAAGGTACATATTTGTGTATATGTGGAAAGCAAATGGAAAAACTACCACATTATCACTTTTCCTGGATAGTCTCTTTCCAAAAACAGAGATACCATGTATGCGAGATGTTTTCTCTGGAGACAAAACAAATCGGAGGGGCGGATAGAAGTGATCAGATGACGAAGAAGAAGACGCTGGATGACCATGGGGACAGAAGAGGATATTCTCATTTGAAGGAGAAAGCTTGAGATCGCATTAAGTGGAGGTACTCTTTTGGAAGAGACTGTGGACCTGTCGTCTGACAGATTACTGATGAATGAATGAATTTGTGTATATTCAGTCTCTGCATATCTGAAGTTACTTACAGTTTGGTTGATTTGTTGATATGTCTTTTGTTCGGCGTATGGTTGCTCTAAATATTAACCAACATAACCTAGAATTAGTCCGATGAAATGTAATCGATCATTAACTACCGGCCTAATTCTTAAATATTAATAAATGGGACTTAATACCAATCTTGTACTAAACGCTACTTATACCTAGTTTTGCTTTAAGTAGTCTAAGACTTTGTGGCGAGGAATGTTTAGATAATACTAGGATAATATTTGATAGCAAGTGCGGCATGTGAATCGATTATTCCTCCCACTAGCCCAATTCAAGGAACTTCAAGAACGTTCTCAATCTCTAGAACAATGTGGAAGCTTCAAGAAAAATCCCGATGCAGTAGGTTCTAGAATATTACGTCATCCAGTAGTATTTAAAGGACTGATTTTGGATGGCGTATATATAATGAGGCAGATAATCAGAGTGTAACATTCAGTATGTGTATACCATAGTAATACAATAGTGTCACCAATACAGTAGCATTCAGTGTGCGGTATTCATAACATTCAGTGACTACTGGATGTTGTGTACAATTGTATACCAGAGCAGTTAATATCCGCGACCAGACGTGACTAATTAGTAAAACCGTGTGGTGCTGTCAAATAAACCAAGCACATCATTTCATCGGCTAAGTGTGATTCAGGGACTTCTTCAATAAACCCTCTCTTGTAGGAGCAAGGTCCGTTAAGCTCTGAAAAGAGACTCTCATGCTCACACCATGAACATCGTTCCCTTTTACTGCCCTCAAGCTATTCTCGACACTTAGACGTGGTTCTAAGACCACTTGGTGTTCCACAACTTACAATCGAGGCTACGTCAACTAGTGAGTGAAGTCAAGAACTGTTAAAGAAATTACATAAGAAAAGCAGAACAGCATTTCAGTAAGCAGCAGAGCCCTTCATCGGAACAACCTGTACAGCTGATGATGGCCGGTTAGGCCGAAACATGTAGCGACAATAAAGAGACTACGACGAGAGAATATTAATAGAAGTTGCACACAGACGGTAAAAAGTGGAGTGCGATGTCAGATCTACACAGAGGAATGGGATACTGAAATTTAATATTATTTCCAGAATTTAATTTATTCTTAATTTCTTCATGCATGCAGCTTTGATTTATTGCCATCCTTCCCAAATATTTTAAATTTGCCATGATTTTCAATGATTTACTATCTGGTACCTTTATATGAATACTGCGGTCTTGTCCTGCATTATCTTTAGGTAAAACGCCTGCATGAAGTATTCGCCAATAATTTATGTTTCTCTTTGGTCAGCTTTTGTGTGAAGTGGAAGACGCGCTAGTGATGTTGCAAATCAGCGTCCCTGCTAGGGAGGCGCGCACTCAAATGACTGCAGAAGAGAGAAATCAACCTGATGTGACGCGGCTCCTTATTCGGGACTGGGGCATCCTTATCAAGTACAGAGACTACCTACACTACTGGCGTGAACTCCTGCACAAGGTGGAGACTCAGCGCAAGAAGCAGAAGGCGCAGAAGCGAAGATCGAAAGGAAGAAGAAGCTAGATTAGGTCCTAAATCATTTATTGTGTAACTTGTGCGCTCCAACGTGTGTTGATATTTATACTGTGCACAGTCATATTACTATAATAATAATAATAATAATAATAATAATAATAATAATAATAATATAATTCATTATATAAAACTCATGTGAGGGGAAATTTTTCGACCCTCTGAAGGCTCTGTTATCAATCACAAAATGATTACGCTGGACGTTATCCACTGTTTTAGGCATATAGGCCTATAAACTATGTTTCGGAAGCTGAATCTTCTTCCGTCATCAGGTGTGAAAAGGGAAAGAAATCCTACCTGGTTAGGCCCAATAGAGCCAGTGACTGGTACCAGCTCTGCCTAACGGACCCAACCAAGTGCCATCATTATTTCAGTTTTACATCTAATGACAGCAGCAAATATCCCAACATGACTGTAATTGTATAATGGGAAATTGTTGTGTCCAGATTTGGAAAATATGCATTTCAGGATTAGCATATGAAATTAGCGCTCTCCCATGACACCATAGAAGTACTGACTCTTGTCGTTAGTTCTAGTCAAATGTTATGCTGTGTTTGGAATGCACACAATTTCCGAAAACACTCTCTGTGATATCCCCTCCTCTGTTCGCTTTCATGTTAATTTATTTTAAATAAAACCCATCATTGACTGGAATTAATGATAAGTAATGTTCTTAACAGAGATAATCAACAATAGCACAAATATATAACACAGTCTTAGACTAGGTTTGTCTTGTATGTCGCTGAATATAAAATATTTCAAAAAAAAATGTTGCAAGTAAATTTACAGAACTTTCGTATGATATTCTGGTTTTTGCTGCTTCACTTCGTTATTTTGAAAAGCATTTTATTCAGGTTATTCATGTTTTATAAAAACGACCATGTAGTCTGATAGATCGTTACCGACGTTTCGAAGGAACATACTGCCTCCATCCTCAGCATAGAAGAGTGAGTCGAATTTGGAGGAATGTGGTTTTGATATAGTAGGGAGAAACAAGTACCACAGGGGAAGACAGTGGCATCAAGAAGTAACAGATGTGTCCCGGATAGATGTAATGGAAGGGAAAAAATATAGGAGGGAAGGAAGGTGGTAAGAGAGAAAAGACAGTTTGAGTAGATACAGGAATAATGAAAATAAATTCATAGGACGTAGTAAGAAGGAAAATGGAATAAATTAAAAATAAAGGGATAAGTTGTTGAGGGAGTAGACATGCTGAAGCGTAGGATGAAAAAAAAGACGAACTGAAACAAAATAAAAGCAAAATAAAATTAAGTGACGAGCACAATATCACTTCCCTGAAGAAAGTAAACTTCATAATCACAGCCATGAGAACCTCAGCTCTCATATCACTAATTCCTGTTTTTATAATTTCTATTGATTTATTGTATTGAGAAATGAGACAATTTGACTTGAAATTACTGTGTTGATTTAGAATTAAAATTCTGACATTAATGTTTGTTTTTCTTTACCAAGGAAAATACTTTTAATTGTATGTACCATTAACCCCTTTCACTGTCAGAATTACGTACCCTGCATTAAAGCATGCTCCCTGTTATTTATGTAAATGTTACACAAAATTCACAGGACGTGGCTGCAGGTGGCAGAATCTCTCTTCGGAAGACGGTAATCGCTCAAGAGAGACAGTCAATGTATTATCCACCTGTCTCGGAATCAAAGCGGCCAGTGACGTATTCGCAAAAGCTCACCACTGGACACTGTGCCAGTTCAGTTCAATCCAGTCCACGATCTCAGATCCTATTTCTGTAAGATCATTTTCATAACAACCTCCAATTTAAGCCTATTTTTTTTAAAAGCTAGTGGAGTGGGACTAAGTCCCTTGCACTGCGGCCACAGCCTATTGTACCAGCCCCAGATGATAGGTGAGGGTGATTGTGCAGCAATTGGTGGAATGAAGATTGGCAGGGAAAACCGAAGTACTCGGAGAAAATCTGCCCCAGCGCCACTTTGTCCACCACAAATCCCACTTGATCAGACCCGGGATCGAACCCTGGCCGCCGCGGTGGGAAGCCAACGACTAACCGCTTGAGCTATGGCGCGGCCAAAATTTAAACCTAATTATCAGAAATTGTTTCTTCTCTTAGACTTTGCGACTTTCTCAACTCCTCTGTACAGGCCATTTAAGACTTCTTAATTTAATCACGCTAATGATGTTTTGTGAAGTGTGTGAATTATGAAGCTCCTTATTACGCAGTTCCTTCCTTACTTCTTTACTCCTATATTCAAATATTGTACTCAGTATCCAGTTTCCATAGAATATCAGTCCATATTTTCCTTAACTTGAGAGACCAAGATTCACACCCACATATGACAACAGGTATAGTTACAGAATCATATACTTCATAAATCTTTTTGTAATTAAATCTTGGAAGAAGCTCAAATTTATCAGGGGTCTCAAATATAGCAATAAATGGATTTATTCTGTTGAATTCAAACGCGGAGAGCTAATTTCACACAAAAAAGATAACTAAATCGTCTCGTCTAGTAATACTGGGCTTTCAAACGATACTGAAGCTTCACAATAATGTATTTTCGATTAATGTGTTGTTGTTGTTGTTCTTCTTCTTCTGCTGCTACTAATCCTCTATGGCTCTACACTCCTTTGGACCTTGGCCGCCTTTTCAGTTTCATAATCCTATACACAGTCTGTAGGACTTAGACGGAGGATCAGCCCGTCGCAAGGTCGTTACCTACACACAAAACAACATGAACACAGAATAAAAACACGCAGACATATATACCGCGAGTGGAATTCGAACCCAGGATCCCAGTGTTCGAGCGGGCGAAGAGGGTTCATGCCTTAGACAGCGCGACCACTGTGACCGGCGACAAAATTACTGTTAGCTACTAACAATTTCAGTGTACACAGTCTTTCTTAGACAGAGTTTATCTTGCAACCGGATAAAAAATTCTCGTGTGTCAAGATTAATCGTAGTGTTCTTAAGATCCCTCCATCAGATCCAACCTTGGGTAAGATCAGTTCAGTTCTTATCATGAAGCTACTGTACTTGAACTGAACCTCGAAATCGGCTTGGCCAGTTCCTGCAGACTGTACAGAAAGCGTAAACTCTCAGACGAGTGGCGTTATCTAAGTCGATCATATTCACGAAAGTAAAGTCATATCAGTGCTTGATTAGGCACCGTGCTTTTTAAGACGTATTAAAAAGGCGAAGGTACAGCTTTATGCTTCCATAGCCCTGGCTTCAGATCACTGTGTGTTAAATTTCATGCTTCAATCACTTTGTCCCATGGGGAAAAATTCTCCAGGATTCACTGGTTAGAAATCTAGAAGAGTCTCAGAGCCAGTCGAACACTGTGTAGAAGATAAAATCCTCTTGCCTTTGCCAGGAATCGAACTCCGATTACTCGATCGTCCAGCTTTCAGTCTAGCTGCTATACAGACGAACTATAGGTTACTCATGAGGCCGGCCGCGCCATAGCTCAAGTGGGATCTGTGGTGGACAAAGTGGCGCTGGGGTAGGTTTTCTCCGAGAACTTCGGTTTCCCTTACCAATCTTCATTCCACCAAATTCTCCATCATCATAATCACCCGGGACAGGTACAATAGGCCAATCAGTGGCCGCCGTGCCGAGTGGACCCAACTGGACTCCAACCCTCCCCCCCCCCATGCGAATTTTTTAAATTTTAGATTACTCAATTTCTCTTAATATGCTCAAATTCGTGTATAAATATTCTTAATATTTTACTCTCGAAGTGTTTTGTGCCAGTAATACGGGTCTCTGAAGAGCAGTTATATTCAGATGACGTCACTGTAACTATCCAGCTATGCAGCTGAATGACTGAATAATTATCTGTGTGTATGATTGACTAACAATCAAATATTTCGCTACAGAAACCGAATATGCAGTACTACTGACACCATCTGAGCCAAGGCTGCATAAGATCGAATCCGGGACTTTCAAATATTCCGCCTCTTCTTGTCTAAAGCACTGAAGCGCGGAGGGTTTCTTTTTTAATTATTATTTCGCGATTTGTTAACTCCGGCATCTCGTCTCTCAGTAGTGATTCTTTTCCGTTGTAATAACAGCTTCTTACTGTCGCGGGACGCATAGAGCAATTCGCTGGTAAGAAGCTCCGTTCCTGTCAACTCTTCTGCTGACGAGCCGAAGCTCACCGAAGAATCCCGAAAGCGTAGGTAGCGGTGCCTTCCACCCATTACCGTCGTCGTCCTCTTCTTCCTCTTCCTCTTCCTCTTCCTCCTCCTCCTCCTCCTCCTCATCATCATCATCATCCAATTTTCTTTCTTTATACTTCGTATCTTACACTACGCGTTCTTACTGTTGTGTTTGTGTATGTGTTGATAAGTCCAAGGTGTCTTACTATCGTAGCCAACGAAACAAAGCTCTAGAAAATAAAAAAGTGTTACTTAGCAACAATGGGGACACGTGGTAACGTAGTTGGTTGAGGCACTATGCTACAAGGCATAAGATCGTGGGTTCGATTTCCGATGAGGTCATTGGATTTTTCAACTGACCTAATCCTTCCAGCCACATTATGGCCTTCGGGTCGACTCAGCCTCTAACAGAAATGAGTACCAGGAGGTAAAGGGCGGCCCGCGCGTAGGGCTGACAACTTCACCGCTATCTGTGTGCCGATTGTCTAGATAACGTGGGAGCCTCGACGTCTCACAACCCCCTTGCCTCCACGGCCTGTTACAAGGATAGCTTTACCTCTACATTTACTAAGCAACATTCAAGTGTCTGCCGATTGAAGTGGATGGGGAAAGTGGGACGCATCATATCTCCCAAGAATAAGAACATCTCAGGAGTGATTCTGAAGGAGAATTAACGGTCAAAATAATTAATACAATCCCTGTTTTCACGAAATTTTTTCACAATGCGCAAATCCGTCGGAGCACTGAAGCAAGATTTTCATGCGCTACGGATGAAAGGTTAGTATTCTTTAAATTTAGGGTATGCCCCAAATTTATAGTTCACTGATAACAGCTGTGTGGCACTGGATAAGATAAAGACGTAAAGATGCACAACAGTTGATCAGACCTAGTCCTCGATTGATTATAAAAGACTGGACCCTCTCCCACGAAACAGAGCGATTAAACAGTGCCTCTAGAATTAATACGCAGTGGCACAACCTAGAAAATTGTTTGTCTTTAATTTATTTGGCAACTTTCTACAATCTCATCTCCAAAGAAGTCCCGGAAATTTTGTGATTCCCCACAATAAGTGGATATCTATACATATATACACGTATATATAAAGCGAAATATAGAACGTATTCGACAGAGCCGTGCTGCTGACCCGGGATCACTTATACATCATCGAGTAAGTACCAGGCTCAAGTCGTCCAAAATTCCAGTCACTTTTCTGGCAGGTGTATGTTTGCTCACGTTACATTAAAAGGCTTGGAAAAGCTCTTTATGCGCCATTTCTTGAGGTATGAGAATGTGCTGTAACTTATAGAAGGGGCTCACACAAATCTATGGCATAGTGAAATGTAAGGCCTCTGAATCCTTCACGTTCTTCATACGTGATCTGCATTTGTTATAGTAAATACAAGACTTTTATTTCTGGTCATTCATGCAGACTTCCACATGACTTTCTTTATTACACAAATGAAATTTAACAGTGGTGCTTTAAGCTTATAATTGGACAATGCCCTTTCAAATATTATCCAGGTTATCTCCAATCCTGACTGATGATTCTCGTGGTGTTTCTGAAGTTCTCGATGTAAACTGTGCACTCTTCACTTCCTTTTTTGTCTCTAACAGTGTCACATCGTCTTCTTTCCAGTATGAAGTGTGTTGGTTTCGCCGCAGTGTTGGTCCTACTGTCCGAAGGAGTTTGTAGCCAAGTAGGACCGACGCAGTCCATTTTGCCAACTGTTCCTCAATGGTACAGTCCTTGCAGCGATGGGGAAGACTTCTTACCAAACCAAAGGTTCGTTAAGAAATTGAGGGACTGACTACCTCTAAACCAGATGTTTGTCAAGAAACAAAAGGAGTGACTAACTCCAAACTGAAGGTTCGTAAATAAACTGAGGGAATGAAAACTCCAAAATAAACTCTCATAAAAGAACTGAAGGAGTTACTTCCTCCAAACTAAAGTTCGTAAAGAACTGAGGGAGTGACTTCCCCCAAACGAAAGTTCGTAGAGGAACTGAGGGAGCGACTTGAATGAATGAATGAATGAATGAATGTACGAGTATAAGGGATGGGCCTTCTCGGCCTTTGCACCGCGACCTACAGTGCTCTATTGTGCTTCCTCCTAACTAAAGGTTCGTAAAGGAACTGTAGGAGTGACTTCCTCCAAATTAAATTCGTAAAAGAACTGAGGGAGTGACTAGGCATCTCTCTTAGAAGAACCAATTTGTTAATGTCTCATAAGGAAACTGGCTCTCAGACTCATACAAAACCCACAAATATATGCGTGGGCAAAACACAGGGTTTCTAATGTTAAAACAGGTGGTACATACCGCATAGTAGCCACTACTTTCGTTAGCGTGGATGATCTACGTTTGCGATATACCACGGATATTACTATGTTCAGAACGTGATACGAAATACACTTCATGTGGTAAGGCACAACAATTTAGCAGTTATCAATCAAATCAAGTCAATAATATTAAAATATTTCGAAGAATAGTCGTGTTTTGTTGTCTCAAAAATTTGTTTTAAAACGTTGTATGTTTTTCAAAGACTCTCTGCTAGCCATAATCCTATGACGCTGCAATAAAGGGTTGTTTCTAGTCCTCCATTCTCTCCCGACCGCCATTTTGATACTGACGGCAGAGCGAGGTGGCGTGATATGGAGGATTACATTGTTTAATTCTCATATCGAATTTAATGGTATCCGGTAAATTATTTCTTGTAATAGTGACTGATTTATGTCCATGATTTATTCTAACCGTCTTACAGTGCATACATTTATTCACCTTACTCTTCTCGCTTGCACTACATGTTTCGGCACTAAAGTGCCATCTTCAGGTGCTTTTCGATGTACGTCGAACTAAAATATATATGACGAATATATATTTTAGTTATTTTAGTATAAAGACAACAGGGCATGCAATGCAGTAGTTCGACGTACATCCAAAAGCACCTGAAGATGGCACTTTAGTGCCGAAACATGTAGTGCAAGAGAGAAGAGTAAGGTGAATAAATGTATGCACTGTAAGACGGTTAGAATAAATCATGGACATAAATCAGTGCAACAGGACGCTAAAAAACATTAGTAATGGTATCACTAATTAAATTAAGGGTCAGATGGAAGGAAAAGAACACAATCAGAACTCTTTAGTACGTGTAAGAGTTCAGAAGTAGGAAATTACTGCAAAAATGTGGGACATATGTTCCTGTTAAAGAGCTATCAGTCATAAATTCTTTATTCTTATGCAGTAACTTGCACTATGATGCAAGAAAGCTGTAGTTACTTAGCCAATCAAGAAATGCTGCGACCTGACGGATACCCATGTATAACTACAGTTAATATAGTAGTCCGTTTCTGTGTCCTGTATGGAGCCAGTTTAGACATCACGTTCACCCTGATGTATATAGTGCGCCTCCGTCTTGCCTAGGTTCAGACTGCATAATTTCGTCTTTACGGAAAATTGAAATACTCGTAAATGTGAATTTTTAAAGCATAAATGTAAATCAACAACGTTAGGTGTATTAACAAATTAAGATTGCATACGCGCGCTCGTCGGTGACTTAACTGGCATTTGGCGCATGCGCATGCATTAGCGGGGAAGGAAAATGGCCGGTGTGCGGGAAGAGGGTAAGAAGTTCAAGTGTATGTAGTTTTTAAACTAATTTTATGTTCCTTCTATTATTTGTGAGTGCTGAAAATGTTTCCATCAAAACTGTGGGTCAAAACAATTCCGTAGGAACGCATCTCCTCTTATAACATGGCAGTCAGTCGAGAAATATGGTTCAGATACGGAGAGGATATGGACGCATTTTCAGGAACACATCCCTTCCTTAACGAGGGCGTGTCCTCCATTCCAAAATTATCGCCCCATCTACGTAAATGTTCTCCAAACGATGTCTTCCTCTGATATTTACCCACTAAATAGAGAAATTAATATGATTTCTGTCAATTTTGCATGATAGCACGTTACACGCTGTTTTTTTTTTTTTTAGTCTTAGGTCTGCTTCGAATGAAAATATGTGGAGGCGGAAGCTGATAAGAAGCCTCACTGCGATCCGAAAACAGTTGAACGTCACCATGGAACACTTCAAGGAACAGCTGCTCAATGATTCGTACGATGAGGTAGGCCAAAGCAGAGATATTTGTACACTTCAGCGATCATACCGCAGAGAAAAGATATGTGTTACTGGCACTTATTCCGCTCAGGCACTGAAGTTGCGCGGTTCGAGACCCTATTTACGTACAATCAAGTGTACTGCACAGGCGTGTAGGTCCCTCTATGCTTCTGATTTTCAATGCATTCATGCACCATAAGCTTGAGAAGAGGAAGAAGAAAGGAACATTAAAATTCTAATCCTTTGCGTGGTTCTCCTAGACGTTACTGAGTCTTATCACTTGCGCTATCGGGATACTTGTCTATACAAAACTGAAAGGTCGAATTAAGTTGATTCCTTAGTCTTCACTACAGCAAAATATTTAATTATACATACTGAAATTTATGTTCTGTTCAGAGGTAGGTTTATTACACCAGGTAATCTTCAATACACGACACTTATTTTTACTCCCACCTCACAAGTTCGCACTGAGAAATCTCCAAAGACATATTAGTATATTTTCTTGACACTATACAAATAAACGTCAAATAATAAGAGAACAAAAATAAAAGAGCGTGCATTTTGATTCAAATGTTTTTGTAAAAGGAACCGTAGAAGTAACAATAAAAATAATATTTTTAAGCAAATTCTCTTTAGGGATTTTGTTATTTATCCTTATTTAAATGTTCCTTTGTTCCTTAGATGGCTCTGAAATTGTTAACTGTATTCAGTATCTCGAAATGTAATTCTTTCTTTTGAAACGAATGTATAGAACCTATACCGAGTAAACATCTTAAGTGCTTATACATTTATTTATTTACTCTTGGTTCCGTCAACATAATCTGTAGTCAGATATATGTTAAATCTGACAATATATTTCGACCTTTCTGCCATCATCACGTAATACACATTACCTTAACTAATCTGTTTTTCCCCAACATGGGATAAAGTTTACATATGGATGTATTATTTTGTGCTCTCAGTCATTTGCGTGTTTTTTTAATTCGCTTAGTGGGGGGTGGAGTCCAACTGGGTCCACTCGGCACAGCGGCCACTGATTGGTGTATTGTAGCATGCCCCGGGTGATTATGATGATGGAGAATTCTGGTGGAATGAATATTGGCAGGGGAAACCGAAGTACTTGAAGAAAACCTATCCCAGTGCCACTTTGTCCACCACAAATCCCACTTGACTAGACCAGGGATCGAACCCGGGCCGCCGACTAAGCGCTTGAGCTATGGAGTGGTCCTCATTTACATGTTAGTGCAATGTCTGACGATGGTCAATTTGTTGAAACATGATGCAAACAACTCTACATAAATTATGTTGACAGAAACCAAAATGATAAACATAATACAAGACAACTTGAAGCTATGCTATAACATCTATATCCTGAACTGTCCTTGGTCAAGCGAAATTGAACTTGATTACAGACTTGCTTAACTGGAGACGAAATAATTCACTATGATGTAAAGAAATTTTTTTTTTTTCTTGGCACTACAGCCCCAGTGAGCCTAGGCCTACCTCCATGAACTTCTCCGTTCACTTAGGTTTTCTAGATCTTATACATTCGGTAGGACTCCTTGGGCGGGTGATCAGCTCGTCGCAAGGCCTCTGCCTATACACAAACACAGAAAAACGCACACACAGAAACTAAACATCCATTCCCTGAGTGGGATTCGAACCCACGATCCCGTCTTCCGAGCGAGCGAAGACAATGCACGCCTTAGACCGCTCGGCTACCGTGACCTGCAAAGAAAATGTATACTTATGCTTAAAGACATGTTATGGCTTACACGGAGCTTAGGAGTGAACTTCTTTACATTCTTAGCTGTGGACTGAAGCAGGCATATTCTGACATAACGCCCGAAAGCCGGAATAGTGAAGTTCACTGCTAGGTAGAGACTCGGTAAAAACATTACAGCGGCAAACGAGTACGCAAGCAACAACCGAGTAACTTCCATTTCTATGCAACGGTGCTGTAAACGCGCCTTCCCATTAATAGCGAGGTTGTGTTTTCTGCGTGGTCCGTGCAAAGTGGTTATAAAGAAGAGGCCGTTCAGTGAATTGAGTCGAGTTTCCAGACGCCAGCCATCCAGGACATGAGCTTGGGAGCAAAGGAAATGAAGTCGAGCCTTCAGAAGTGGCAGTTGCAGAATAATGGTAAGAATGTAGTTAGGCTGTGAAAAGACTTTATGTGTGATTTGAAGTGCCTGCGAGACTGTTATAAATCCGTTGCCAGGATGCGACCAATGAAGACTGAGAACCCTAAGGCGTGTATAACGGTGAAAAAGTGTGATTAGCCACAGCGCTCTATTGCCTGCGGTCCCGGATACTGTGTATAATTTGTCAATAAATCCAACCATCCAATACAAAACCCGTCTTATAAGTCACGCACATATCCCTAAAACGTAACAATATAATTAGCATCACGCTCCGGCTGTTGCATATCCAAGGAAAGTAACCAAGTTATATTTATTTATTCACGATGTAGCGAACGAACATGTCTCATTAGGACAAGGAAGATGTTTAAATTTGTGTACGCTATTTGCTATCAATAAGCAAAATCTTGTAACTGCAGTTAGTACCCGATGTCTCAATGCGACATGAATAACCTGGAAACAATAAACACTTTGGTTTGTGGGAAGGTCACTGTTTGTAGCTTACTTAAGGACTCAGCCGGTCGTGTGTAGTATCGAATGATTGGCTGGTAGTGTATAATGAAGTTAGAAGACTGTGGGAGGAAGAGGTTGTGGCCTAATTTAAAGCATTGTTGCGTCGATTTCTTGAGAGAATGAGTAAATCCACGAAAAGTCTCAGCGTAGCTGTGTTCCCTGCCAGATTCGAATAGGGCGCCTCACTAATAGATGCAAGGGGTTTCAAAGTTTCAGCCACCTTGCTCGGTAGGCAAATCGTGAACAGAGTTCTGTCAAAATTTCAATCAGAGACTCTCTCGATTTTAAGTACACTAGCATGCGGAGAGGTTCATTTGACTGTCCAGAACTGCCTTCCTCGAGGGAAAATAATTTGTATCATTATTAAAGGGCCGTAGAAGATAATAGCAAAATAAACCGCAGAGAAGAATCTTGAAAGTATGTGCGCTGATCTTACTCTGGAGAACATATTTTCGCTCACTTAGTATGTCCACAAACTTCACAAATTAATTTTACGTGTGGAACTTTGCTTTGTTTCCGACAGATCCAGCGAAGTGTTGACAAACTCCAGTACGTCCCGAAGTGGGTGCCTGGGATGGGCAATGTCCTCATGCTGTTTGGCGAACTCTCCACGAGCCTAAAGGTAAACATAACCGTTTATTTTAACATACGCTAATTTTCTGTCAATCAACAACCGCATATTTCGATTTAACATTGCTTTCTGGTAGATGATGATCACGTGGGGGACTTATACGTAGATGGAAGCACAATAGTGAAATAAATTTAACCTAAAGAAATCGGGTCTGAGGATGTGGAGGGATTCACCTGCTACAGTGGCGAACCCTTGTCAAATTTCAGGAACCATAATGGCAGGGAATTTCTTGAACCGAGAAACTGTAAGCTTTTTAAGAACTCTGCTTTATGAATTAAGTTTTCTGGTCCAAATTCCAGTACCCGCTAGGTCTTGGGCCTCGCGGAAAATGGAATCTTGGGTTCGAATACAGACCAGGACACAAATGTTAACCTTACATTCATGAGATGGGCCTCCATTACTATGAAGAGGCTTTAGCGCCAGAGTAATGGTGACAGGTATGTAATCTGTGTGTGGATAATTTCGTAGAACTCGCCTGAATCTTAGCGTTCACTGCATTTTCATGTGGTGCACTCTTAATTTAGTGAAGAGGTTCCGCAGACCGCGATATGACGGCAGAAGAGACGTGGTTACTGACAAGGGTGTCAATTCAGTTTAAGTAAAATTTTAAACTTTGATTTTTATCTATTCAAGGTTGTGACAACCTCGAGTAACCATTCTGGTTATGGCGATTTCAAACCAGAACTGCTTACAGTAAGATACATATATATTTTCATTAACTTTTTTTTTTCCTTAGCACTACAGCCCCAGTGGGCCTAGGCCTACCTCCATGAACTTCTCCGTTCACTTCGGTTTTTCTAGATCTTAGACATACGGTAGGACTCCTTGGGTGGGTGATCAGCTCGTCGCAAGGCCTCTACCTGTACACAAGCACAGAAAAATGCACACAAACATCCATGCCCTGAGTGGGATTCGAACCCACGATCCCGGCTTCCGAGCGAGCGAAGACAGTGCACGCCTTAGACCGCTCGGCTACCGTGACCGGCTTTAATTAACTTTACTTACACGAATTGTCTTCCGGCTCTGCATTTATATAACACAATTATACATTACATATTTTTTGCCTCTTGTGTATAAATTTGACTTGTTTTCTATAATTTTTATCTACTTTAGTTGTACAGGTACCTCCCCAAATTGCACAAAGAGCTGCAGAAATTTTCCGTCGCTTTTGAAGCTGTCACCCAGATGGAAACACAGCGGACTCTCGTCGCAGACACAAAGACACGTCTAATTCAGGTGAGAAGCAAAATCATCGACGGCTTGTTTTTAAATGAAAATTCTGAATCAAATTAAAATTTTATATTTGACAATAACTGACTCTTCATTTTGCTACAACGTGAATATTATACACGAGCAGAACTTTTCAAAATTCCTGAATCATATGTGACAAAAAATTGAAAATATTTTGCTGCCTTCAGTTTCGAGTTCGTCACAATTCCCTCTGCCGTTTCTTTAACAGACATTCACGAAGCTCATCAGGTGACTAAGTAATTAAGGAACTGACTCCATTTTACGGCCTTCCTTACTGGTATGATCAAGACATACCTCGGATGTCGGGACCATTCCCCCTTTATATGTACGAAAATGCGTAGTTTCCAGTTTTATATACCGTGCAAATTTGGAGGAGCACTCATTGCCCAATAAAGGAATACGAAGAAAGAATAGTGAACGACGTTGCACATAGACGGCATAAAAGCTCCAAAAGTCAAAATTTATCAACTCTAATATGCTGATTATGCCTCCTTTACTTGACACTGGAAACTTCGATAAACCAGTCTATCGCAATAATATACGATTACTAGACCAATAGAAGTCATAATTGTTACTTCTGTTACCAACGGCGGTACGATCTAGATTTTGAGATAATTCATGTATAGACATGTTACAGAAAAATTGAAAATTTGTCATCAGCTATAACTTAGGCTCATGGAATCCTAACACATTCTCCTAGAAAACCTGTGATCAACTAGTTATGCATACTAAAAACTATTTTTAAGTGTCATACTTGGGTCCATTTGCGGAAGTGTCACGTATTATTTGACTCTTTAGTTCTTCCTTCAAGGTTAAGAATGTCAGTTTCAGTGCTTAATATATTGTTACGTAGTCTCACATGGTTCTAAATACAGTGTGTTCGCAGACCCTGAAAGCTTTTATTTATGTTAATTTCGTTTAGATATATCGGCAATTGTGACCACAATTGTTTACATTAGGGTTCGGTAAACGGAAAAGAAATTACTGATCATCCAGACGACTAACCAGCTTCTCAAGAAGTGTTCTGCTCCGCAGAGGTAGTTCGTTATTAGATACCGTACATATTGTTACAGCTCCTGTGCGACGTGGAAAGAATGATGGTGGTTCAGCAGATTGGCGTCCCGGCGCCACGAGAGCAGCGGTCTCTGATGACGGACGAAGAGAGAAATCCGCTGGAACTGACGCGACACCTCATCCGCGACTGGGGCATCCTCGTCAAGTACAGGGACTACATCCACTACTGGCGCAAGCTCCTCTACAAGATTGAGAAGCAGCGAAACTCGCGGAAACTCGCGAACAGCCAAATTCTACATACACCAAAGGTGTAACAGTAGATAAAAAACAAACAAACTTGGTCTTTAAGAATCAATAGTAATGGCGCCTGAACTGTGGATAGTTAAACAAGAGTGGAAACTTTCATGTACACAATTTGGAAGTCCATAAGTTCCCCACATAACTTGTCTGCAGTTTATACTGAAGAATATTGGCGCCAAAACATAGAAAACAATATAAATTTTGTTTCTGTGTCGTAGTAGTATTCATACGCATATCTTCAACTAAATATATACGTAAGGTAGAAAATAGTAAAATAGTATCAGTAAAACTGAAGACTCTCAAAGGATCTGGCTACAACATGACATATATAGCCTCCTGGGATATTACCCCTTATAGACCGGTAGACATTCAGAGACGTTGAGGAGGAACATACAACCTCATTCATCAGGGTCAAACGGAGGACAAGTAACCAGCAAGAAGCAGGCGACAAACAGAGAGGATGTCTTCCGGAGCGTCGATGAACTTCTACCGAACTATATGGCGTCACTTTCCAGTAGGCAGTCACTGCTTGACAGTCGCCGCTATGAGAACATCAAACCCAAAATTACAATTACCTGAAGACAAGCAGAGTGTCAATGTGGGTACTAGAATACAGATCACAGGGACGAAGAGATCGTGGATTAAGAGTCCAACTACATGTAAAGTATGCGTTTAAAATATAACTATCAAATTACTACAGCTACCAACACTATGCTTCTCAAAAGCCCGAAATGACTTCCGTTAATTAACTGTGGCCATGAAAATTGCTCTACAAACAAACTCCGTGATTTTTGTCCGCAAGCGAACTACACCGACTGAGCGACCTCCGCTTGTCGGCGAAGTTTAGTACCAACTTTTGCGGATAGAGGGTGTCGCGTGGTCAGCGCAACGAATCCCCACTTGGCAGAATGGGCCCTCCAGCCCGACGCCAAATTCTTATATCTCACAATAAAAAAAATCCCCACGACCATTAATTTCGGTTTTCTAGACCGGAGCCGCTATTTCTTGAAATAGCTCCTCACTTATCATCACGAGGCTGAGTGAACCCCGTTCCAGACCCAATACTTCTCAGAAAAAATCTGGTAGCGCCGGGAATCGAACCTGGACCCCTGGATCTGTAGCCAGGAACGCTGATCACTAGACCACATAGGCGGTCTGAAAATTGCCCTATAAGGATCAAAATATTGTAACGTGTTTCGTTACTGAATACGCCGTAGAGATCGTTAATTGGTTTATTGAACAATTCACAAATATCGGCTACAATTAATTATCACAATGTTACGGGTTTTCACACTTTACAAACCCTACAACAAAATCTTCACGTACTAATAACGCGGGAGCTATACAAATCTCCCTGAATTACACACTTTCACTCGTAACACGCCGCTGGCTAGATTCCAACTCTGCTCGGAGGCTGCTGCCTTGAGGACTCTCGGAGGTAGCTCGAGGAGTGGCTGTGAATAGCCTTCGCTGCTCCTTATGTAGCCTCGATCGGACAATACAGAAAACGGCCACGTAATAGGCACCACTATGTCTGGTGCCATCGTGTCAGCAACGCTGTGTACCGCTGTTACTACCGTCGTCTCTCGCAACAACTCTTTACCCGCGCTGCCTAGCAACCCGCGGTACCCTTGGTGACGTCATCGCTGTTGACTCGCGTTGCATAGCTACCAGGTTGCGGGGACTCTGCTAACTTCGGCTCACTTCGGCTTCGCTCGGCGCATCACGGCTGGCGGGGGGGAGGGGCGTCATCCATAGCTCAACATGTCACAATATGTTCAGCCTCCAACAAATATAGAGTTGGCAATTCTTATATTAAAATGACATGCAACCTACTTGGAAGGCAGCGTTGACCTAACGCTATACACTTTATGATGACGATGATAATGGTGAACATTTCTCTACATGCTCACGTATTTTAGAAAAGTATCATTGACTAAGGACATTACACTGCTTAAAGGCATAGATTTTCCCTGTTCTTCTTTCAACACACAACTAATAGAAAAAAAATAAAATAACATTTGTACATCTTAGTGAGGCCTGTATTTTTAATAATTTTGCCCATTATTTTTATACAGACTGTTCTCTATGAAAAATAAAGTTAGATTTCAACCTTATGAAGAACGGCAATGTACATGGGAGAGATACAGACCGAGATTTCTGAGATAACTTTGATATAAATCTCATACATAAAATATGACAACTTTGTGTACATTCCTTAGGAGATAAAACATGCTCACAAAGAGACAGATGTGACTTCCCTGTCATTCGATAATTTCTGCACTGTGCACAAAAATAAATTCACACGAAATTAGGTAAGTTTATGAAGCTCAAAATATTTCACGTTCTTGTGAGTCCAGTCAGTGATAGTCAACACGTCTGTAGTCGCCATCTTGACATCAAGCGGCATGTCATAATTGTGAATTTTGTCGTTATGCAAGGTTATCCAGCTTGCTGTTATTGTGTTCCTCTTACGTACAAATATTCTCCTCAATATATGCAAATTTCTCCAATTCCCCTTTAAATTCTTGTATTGATATCTTGTTTCTCCATCTGATATACAGGGTTAGCCTAAGAGAAATAGACAATTTCAAAGTTTTACAGAAAGAAGAGTTTTAATAGCATGGCCGAGATACTTATAAGGTTTGAAAAGTACGCCCTTAAGTCTACAAGGGTACACCTTTTTACGGGATACGGCACAAAAAAGGTGCACTTTAGGTGAATCCCTAACATGCTCTACTACAGCTCTCGGGTTTTCAGTTCCCCATACACGAACGTTGTGTTTGTTCACCGTACCGCTAATGTGGAACGTTGATTCGTCACCGAAAACTGCCGGTTAAAGAAATCATTACTTCCTTCCGTTGCTGCATGTCCGTACAGAATGAGTGACGGAGGATTTTGTCGTTTTCAGTGAGGTTCTGCAATAATTGCAACCGGTAAGGCAACATTCGTAAACGTTTACGCAAGATATTCCACACAGACTTTTGTGGAGCTTGAAGTTCTAAACTTGCACGTGTTGTCGACTTTTTTGGGCTGTGCGTGTAAGTTTCACGAACACGAGTCATTTAAACTGTCTATTTCTTTTAGGCTAACCCTGTATAATATAATATCTAGACCACCGTAACTCCTCGATTTTACTACCCTACGAGAGTAAAATCTGGAAGATTCTCGTTACATAACATCTGTTCCTCAGATAAGTTATGTGTGGTATCAGTTTCCATTTCCTTGAACACAGATAAGTCGTTGTGAACACCGCGATTTGTACCCTATACAGTGTTCGATTTCACCAAACATGGACACTGATAAAATATATATTCCAAGAACTGTTAAAACATGTATCCGTAACGGTACCAATTGGTTATTACACCGCAATACTGTCACTTGTGTTTTGCAAAGTGATACTCGTGTTGCTCTGAGTCTTTATCCATGCACGTATCTTTGATATCGAATTTTCAAGTCAATACAAGTCAAAATATTACCGTTAGTGTACCCAGGCTCCAATCGGCAGTTAATTTTATCTTCATTTGTAACATTACTGGTGTCTTGGAAACTTAATATGGAAATATGAAGTCCTTTAAATATTAATAGTTCATTCTTGTATGCAACGTGCTTCAAATCCATCGGATGCAAGAACTGCAAACAGATTTCTTCCGGTCTGTTATACGGCAGTTAAGGAAGACTGCAGTAAGTGTACGGTGTTGGTGAGCCAGCATCGTGTTAGCAACTGGGTGCCCTACTCTACAAAGCTGGATTGGCAAGTAAGTTCTGGATTAATTCACGAAGTAAGATGGTAATTTTTAGCGGCCTCCGTAGTCTAGAGGTAACGTTCGCACCTCATGACTCGTAGTACGCGGGTTCAAATACCCGGCGGAGGTCGTCGAAATTTTAAGGGCGGAAAAATTCAGGGAACAAGTCCTCCGGGAGGGACTTTAAGCCGTGGGTCCCGTGTCGTAGCTTTACGGCACGTAAAATAACCTCATATCTCCAAAGGAGGTCACTGAGCCAAATTAACGAACGTTTCCCGCCCAACAGCAGTCACTAATACCTCCGGTAGATGGGGGAAGCATTATAGATACCTCTCAGCTAAGTAGAGCCGGTCTGGCTAGCCGGGCGGGACTGATGGTAAGCACCAGTACCGGTAGGATATAGAGACTGGTAGAAATCATAGAGGGAAGCACAATGGACCAATACAGGTCTCAGTGCATGGGGAAACCCACCCTCTCCAATAACTAACTAACTAACTAACTAAGATGGTAATTTGTTTCCAAGAATCTTTCAACTCCCCCTTGGAGAAACAAGGAGATAGAAATGATACCGAAATATGAAGCATATTTTCTGAAATATTCTCATTAATAATGTCGAAATGATAACAAATCCAGGGAACTGCGCCCTATTTGAAAAGCCTAGAGATGCTCAACCACTCAAATTACCAGAATTTTACGGTATCCGAAGGTTCATTACCCCGCTCACAAGAATGAGCCACTGGTCCTTAACGTTAGCCAGACGAATCCACTTCTACATGGCAATGATAAATTAAAATAAATGTGATCTGTGGTGAGGGGCATACATTATGGCATCTCATTATACGTCATTAAAGGTGAAAATGAGGGCAGAGTTCAGGTGATCATTTAACGACTATGTCAGCAGTTTCTTTAACAACGTAACAAATTAGATCAGCGAGAAAAAGGTCCAATTGCAGGCTTTTGGGATGGTAAAGGTAAAGCTGTCCCTCTGCTTAACTAATTAAGCACTACGCCATGAAGGCGTATGGGGGAGTGAATGTACAGATCCACATTTTCTTGACCTCGGCACTAGTTGGAGGTCAGTGTCAGCTTCACGCCCCGGACGCTTTACCCCCTGAGAAAGAGCCCCCGTTTCCCATTGGATAGGAGATTGGGTGGACCCCAGAGCCGGTCTAGGCAACGTGGAGAAGAGAAAATTCTTGCTCCTACCGGGACTCGAACTCCGAACCCTCGGTCGGCCAGATATACCGGCTCTTGGATGTTGGAATGATGGTGGTGAAAATTTAGGTTCCTTCAAACTATTATTTTGTTATAAAACCTATAATTTCAGGTAATGATCTTTTCGGTTGTGAGCTAGCATAGTTTTTTAAGAGGATACCAAAGTTTCGGAGGCACCTATTTCAACCATCTTCAGGTCCATCGGCCCTGCAGATGGGGAAATAGGTTCTTCCGAAATGTTAGTATCCACCTAAAACACTACATAGTGTCACAACACAGAAGACCAAAATCTTAATTTCCACCACCGCAGAAACCTCAGGTCCCAAATGCGTAATGTCAACCAACTTTATACAACACAGATACATTCAGGGCAACTTACACTGTACAGACTTATTATGACTCGACAATAAGAAAGAGTCTTAACATTTCACCAAGCAAGATGGCTCAAAAAGTAAAGATCCTGCCTTGCATCCGGCAGGTGCCCTGTTCGAGACTCGGCCGGAACACTTACTTTCCAGGGTGCGATTTCTTGTAGTTCTCCACAGTATCTCGAAGAGATTTCCGGGGAAATAAATTATAAATAAAATGTATTTTCCGTGCAGTGACAAATGAAACCATCTTACTGTTTGCGATACTGCTGGCAGCCTGCTCAGGTGCACACGTTCCTTGTGACAGGGGAACACCGATGTCAATAACATGGCACCAACTGTTACGGAAAACATGGCGAGACGTCACGCGTCAGATTGATATTACCTTGCGTCATCATGAGAGGCAGGATTATGACGCCCTCTACAAAGAGGTAAGCTGCGTGTTTAACGAGCTCATAGTGCACTCAGCTCAAATGTCTATTCACAATTGTCAAACCATTAATCCTCTTAATACCAACGTATCATTCATTTAGTTGACCATCAACGAGGAAATGCTTTGCGATTAACCACGCGCCATTATTTTAATACAATCTCGATAAATTGTTTAAGTTGTCAATTAAATATTAAGTAAGGTAAGGTAAATTTCGCCGGTAACGGTAGTCGAGCTGTCTAAGATATGTACTGCCTTCGCTCGCTCGGAAACCGGGATCGTGGGTTCTAATCGTACACAAGGCATGGGTGTTTGTTATGTGTATGTGTTCATTCTGTGTCTGTGTTCTCCTGTGTTTAGGTAGAGGCTTTGCGACGAGCTAATCACTCGTCCAAGGAGTCCTACCGTCTGTAAAATGATGATGAAACTGAAAATCAGAGGCCAGGGCCCAAGGGAGCTGTAGAGTCAATGGAAAAATGGTGAAGTTCTCCATGCGCTTCACTAATTAAGCACTACGCCATGGAGGTGTATGCAGGAGTGGATATATAGACCAAATTTTTCTTGATCTCGGCACTGGTTTGATGTGAGTGGTCAGCTTCACGCCCCAGCCACTTTACTCTCGGGGATAGAGTCCACGGTACCTATTGGATAGGAGGCTATTTAGATATTTAGTAGAACAAATAAAATAACATACACGGAAAACATAAGAAATATTGCTACATGGCAACCATATATTTAATAAATAATAGAAAAGTCACATATAACTTTCTTCAGATGCTCCGTTATATTATGTCGAATGGTCACCGGATTACCACGTCGGTGGCCCGGGTCCGATCCCACCTCAGGTTATCTGGGATTTATTGTGAACAAAGCGGCACTAGGACAGGTTTCCTCCGAGTACTTCCAGTTTCCCCCACCAATTCCAACTGCACCAATTGCTCCTCTTGCATTGATCATCCGATCATGGACGCTATGTAAGCCCGGAACGACAGAGTTGTTAAATAACCAACGCCATTCCTACATTACATTCTGGTTACATAACTGTTTCGGTGCTGTACCTGCATGCCTTTTGGAAGTACCGCAAAATAGGTATATGTCTTGATTACTTCTCTATACTCCCATTCTTAGTCACTTTCGGTGGTGTAAGGGCCCCCATACACACACAGTTTGGCCTCCAGTTCGGCCTGCACAGTTGAAGTCTGAAAGGCAAAACTGACGTGTGTGGTGCGGCCGGCTGGCCGGCCAATCGTTTGGACTGTTGGCCTGTGGGAAACCCGTCAGTCCGTCAGTTCTGCCTGCAGGACCGTAGCACGTGACGTGTGTGACTCAACACTATAGGCTGGAATACCGTGATTGTGACATGAAGCCTGCCGCTTTATCTGCGCGTGTATTGGGAGGAAAGGGAGGGGATAAACTGTCACAGTTTTGCCTGTAAGGTCGATCAGAAGGCCAAACTGTGTGTATGGGGGCCCTAAAAGGACCGCGATAGTTCGGTCGGTATAGCGACTAGACTACTAGCTAGACCCATGTGTCTGGGTTTGATTTCCAGCGGGGATAAGTGACTTGCTATCTGCCCCATAGTGTCTAAATCAGCTCTGCGGTCTACCCGCATCTTAATCATTGAACGGGCTCTTTTCGTCCGAAGGTAAAGCTGCGGAGCGTGAGGTTAATCATTCAGTTCCATCTAATGCTGGGGAGCTATACCTTCACTCCCCCTTACGTCTTCATGGCGTGGTACTTAATTAAACACAAGAACCTTATTCCAGGCGCTCACAAGTGACAGTTTCAGTCTCCACTACAGAGCCTTGTGTTGCCAGTCAACTGGAACACTGCGTTCTCAGATCCCAATTTATTCTGAAAGCTATCAGGTATATCAGGTGGTAATCAGTTCTTGAGAGAAACTCAAAAAGCACGTCACAAATTTTATTGTTGACAAAGCTAATCTGTAACGTATTGCACAGGTGCGATTATTCTTGTTCCGTGTAACAATATGTACTACTATTATTTCTGACACTGTCCATCTTACTGAGCTTCTCCAAGTTCAGAGTTTTGAAAACTGAGATCTGTTTCCATCATCAGGTGTAAGCGAATAAAGTTCCCATTTAGAAGAGTCTGTTAGACACGGAGCTAGTCTGACACTAAGGCCCCCCATACACACACAGTTTGGCCTTCCGATCGACCTTACAGGCAAAACTGTGACAGTTTACCCCCTCCCTTTCCTCCCAATACACGCGCAGATAAAGCGGCAGGCTTCATGTCACAATCACGGTATTCCAGCCTATAGTGTTGAGTCACACACGTCACGTGCTACGGTCCTGCAGGCAGAACTGACGGACTGACGGGTTTCCCACAGGCCAACAGTCCAAACGATTGGCCGGCCAGCCGGCCGCACCACACACGTCAGTTTTGCCTTTCAGACTTCAACTGTGCAGGCCGAACTGGAGGCCAAACTGTGTGTGTATGGGGGCCCTAAAGGTCCGGTTACTAACAGGCCCAGTTAAGTTCCAGCGATTGGGACAAACTCTTTCTAACAGACCCATTGGAGGTCCAGTGACAGAGAGTAACACTCTCTAACAGACTCACTGGAGGTCCAGTGACAGAGATTAGCACTTTCTAACGGGCCGACTGGAGGTCCAGTGACAGAGTGTTGTATTTTAGCGTCCTGTTGCACTGATTTTCGTCCATGATATGTATACAGTGTCCGTCTTTTAGTGCACTCAATTTCACCTGTTATTTCACAACATGTTTCGGCACTATAGTGCCATCATCAGGTGCTCCATTTACGTTCATCTATTTCATTGCTTGCCATTATGTCATTGTAAAATTTAAAAAGTATTTAAAAATGTTCGTCAATTATAATAAATATTTATATACTAAAAACTTGTTAAGATTATTTATCTTATCTGTCCCAATTCTAACACCGGGCATAGTTCCACCACTATGTGAGTCGTTCCTCTTACTCTCGGTGTATATCGTGGCTCGTGTTGCGTGTTCTCTGTTTGGTTGCGGGTGTTGTGATTGAAATTGAGTGCACTAAAAGACGGACACTGTATACATATCATGGACGCCAGTGACAGAGATTAGCACTTTCTAACAGGTCGACTTGAGGTCCAGTGACAGAGACTAGGTCCTTCTAGAGGGTCGACTGGAGGTCCAGCGATTCGGGTTAACTCTTTCTAACGGGCGCACTGGAGGTCCAGTGTTTGAAAATTAACTCTTTTTGATGGTTCACTGGATGTTCAGTGACTGAGACGAGCCCACTCAAGATCCAGTCATTGAAGCAGCTCTTACTGACGGGCTAAGTGGACACTAAGTGGGTGCGACAAGTGTTCCCTAACAACCTAGTTAAACAGAATGTTTCCTTCCTTATGCCAGATGAAGGAAAACATAAGCAATTCGTAAAACTTGTGTTTGAAAACAATTTAAGATGACAGATAATATCCCAAATGAGTCATCGTTAACGTTACAAATCATCGTCAAACATATTCATGCTTATATTGTCACGTGTATTTGGTTAAATACAAATCATATCAAACAGCATCTAAATGAAAGTTGTACATATCACATATAGGCCTACATGTACTTTATATCGTGTTGCCGATCTATTGCCTCCAAAGTCTTTCGTCAGAAAGATATTCGGTACAGACCCTCTATATAAATGATTTAATTTGGGTGAGCAGTCTTGAAGGAGCCGGGATAGCGCAGTCGGTATAGCGACTGGCTACATGCTGGGTGACGGAGGGGTTAGAGTTCGAGTCCCAGTAAGGTCAAGAATTTTCTCTTCTCACCGACGTCCAGACCGGCTCTGGGGTCCACCCAGCCTCGTAACCAGTGGGTACCAGGTTTCTTTTCCCGAGGGAAAGTGGCCGGGGCGTGATGCTGAGCACTCACCTTCATCTAGTGTTGAGGTGAAGACTGGTGCAGCTATCCCTGCACTACACCACACGTATTCATGGTGTGGTGCTTAATTAATTAAGCAAATTTATCTTTTTGCTGTGTTAAAAAGCAGATCCTAAAGGGTTCTGACGATGGTGTATAATACGTAAAATTACTGGGTTTTTGGACTTTATCCATCGTCCGGTATTCTAAAAACTAGAGAACAGAACGCTTCGGAAACTTGATCTGTTGCCTTCCTCAGGTAAGGGAGGAAAAAACTATTCTGTTGGGTTCCTTAGAAAGAGCTAACTTCAATGAAGTGATTCTGATTGATTGAGGTTAACTCTTTCTAAGGGACCCAACAGAGTAGGTGTCTTCCACCACACCTGAGGGAAGAAATAGATCCAGATTCCGAAACATTGGGTTTTTTAGTTTTCAGAATACCGGACGATGGACAAGTCCAAAACCTAACAATTCTGAATGTTCGCAAGAGCCCGTTGCAAGAGCCTGTACTGAAATAGATGCAGACTATACATCTCTCATCTCCTTCGTGAGTGACACATGCAGCTACGGGTCTTATTTAGCGCAAAAGCACCATAATGAAAATAATATTTTCTGGCAGGTACAGACTGTTTCCTCTGGAGTTCGTGTTCATGTCCCAACATGGATTCCTGGAACAGGCGATGTGCCCAATCTCAAGTGGGCAACACAGTCTCAATACAAGGTGAGACTTCTTACGGTTCGCTTAACGACGCTGAGAGTCGCTTGGACTACATTACCGCTTAAGCCAAATTACTCAGTGAAATAAGCTCGAGGTAAGAATGTGATAACTGGCATGTAAGTAACTTCGCAGCAGATTAAGTTGAACAAGCCAGCACGCTATTAGCTCGATCTAATGGACCCAACAGAGTAGCTTTCATACTTTTACCTGACGATTGAAGCAGAGCCAGCTACCGAAACTTTACTTTTATTTTTACAAAAATCGAGTTGGTAAAAATGTTCAACATAAGTGTCTCTTTAATACAACACCTTTGTCAGAAGCTCTGCAGAATTAAGTTATAAATGTTAAATAACAAAAGAAACCAACAGACAATACATACTGTCACGTTTTAGGGTTATTGGGTGACTTATAAGACGGCTCTTGGATTGTATGATTAGATGATTGGATTTATTGACACCTTATACACACAAGACTTGGGACTACAGGCACTTACAGCGCTATCGCTGATCTACAAGTTATCAGTTCACCATTACAAACGCAATAAGGTTCTCAGTCTTCACTAGTCATATCCTGGTAACGGATTTTGTCACTTCAAATCACACATTAAGTCTTCTTTTCGCAGTCTAATTCCTTTCTTGCCATTATTTTGCAACTGCCAATTCCGAAGACTCAACTCAATTCAATTCCTCTGCTCACAACCTCATGTCCTGGCAGGCGGGCGTTTCGAAACTCAACTCAACTCTTCTCAATTGAAATCTTCTTGACAATCATTTTGCACAGACCACGCAGAAAACAGACTGTCTATCGATGGGAAGTTGTGTTTACAGCGCCATTGCATAGCAACGGAAGTTACTTTATTATTGGTTGCGTATTCGTTGCCGAGGAAATGTGTTTACCGAGTCGTTGCCTAACAATGAACTCTATTCTGACTATGCAATCCCGGCTTTCGGGCGTCATGTCACAATACTTCTGATAATTCCGACTTGTGTATAGAGTACTCTTGAGTTAGCAGGGCAGGACATTTAAAGAGCACGTGAACGGGGACAGGGGCAAATCTTGGTTGAGATCATTCAGTGCAGACTGAGGGAACATGATGAAATTAGGCAAAATTCTAAGCTCCGCACTTAGAGAAAGGGACTGAGCAAACATCAGCACAACGGATACAGTACTAAACAAATTTGACTGCAAAACGAAACACAGCAGTGTTTTAGCATTAACTCAGTAATGGATAATCAGTTCTGGGAAGACAAATTTCCTATAAATATTTTCATATGTAGATAAGGCATACAAGAAATTATAAATGAACAACTACACAACTTACTAATATACGAGTATTTCAGTGCCCAATACCTACTAGATTAGATTTCTGCCTGTTGACAATTATTACATATTGGCCTGCATAATCCAAAAGCCTCGTATTGCCGATATGTAATTTTTACTGGACAACAGAATGTCCGTACTCATTCACCAAATGCATTCATGTGTGCATGTCTCCTCGTAGTCTATTTCCGCATGACAACTCATACACTTGACAGCAATTGTTCATTTGCTATAACTGTCCAACCGTCAAACATGATTTCTTTACATATTCCGACTAAAGTAAAACGCCAGGGAACAGGGTACCTTGTGAGTCAGACAGTACAGATACCTGGTGTAGAATGAAAGCGTTCAAAAACATGTATCCGGCCGTGCCATAATTCGGCAGTAATTCGTCGGCTTTAGTTCGATCCTAGGTCAGGTCATGTCGAATTTGCGGTGGATAAATTGCCACTGGGGTGGGTTTCCTCCGAGTACTTCATTTTTCACCGTCAATTCTCATTCCACCAAATGCTCCACTTTCAATCATATTATCGTCGAGGCTATGTAGTCTCGATACTCACAGCGTCGTTAAATAACCACCTTAAAAATAAACGTGTTTTCATGACTTAGTCACATATTTACAGTCAGATATTAAAGTTATGTCGTTGGTTCGTGAATGGATATATTTAAGATAGAAGAACCAACTCAGGGTGCCAGAAAATAAGATTCATTTTCGAGTATCCTATAGGCACTCAGGGTGCCACAGTAT
The DNA here is from genome assembly GCF_002891405.2 of Cryptotermes secundus. NCBI lineage: Eukaryota > Metazoa > Arthropoda > Insecta > Blattodea > Kalotermitidae > Cryptotermes > Cryptotermes secundus. Next base: position 1,344,868 of record NW_019727389.1, on the reverse strand, counting down.
AAAGATCATTCTTGAGGACCCTATAGGCACTCAGGGTGCCACAGTATAAAGATCATTCTTGAGGACCCTGTAGGTGCTCAGGGTGCCACAGTATAAGGTCCAGTCTCAAGTAACCTATAGGTGTTGACTTCTTTACTGTCACTGTTGCGCAGCACATTAATCACTTTGTTAATCAAACGAGTGATAAGCACCTCGGTGGACATAGTCCGTTTCTGCACTCTAACTTCATCATGTTTGCCTAGCTGTCACGCGGAACACACGAACAGAAAGACTGGACCGATTTCAAAGATCTATTTATGACTTACTAATTTATTTATTTGTCCCTTTATATCTTTAATTATATTTGTTTCATTGCAGGCTGGACTTCATCTACTTAAACTCCACGCAGATCTACATAAATTCGAGGTAATTTTGGAACAGGTTGCACGAGGAGAAGAGGATCGTCTGGCTATAAAGCACATGATGGTCTCTACTCGGAAGTTCTTGCACCAGGTAAGATAACCCCTTAAAGACTGGATTTCGGCAAAATAATGTATAAATATTTGGTTCCCACCTCACAAGAAACATATTGTATCTCTGTAGAAAGCAGTCTTCTGGGATTTGGCACCGTGTATATGTGGTGTTAACCGACGTTTCGGAGGAACGTATCGCCTCCATATTCAGGGTAGAAGAAAAAATAATAGATCTGCAAGCGAAGAGACCGTGAGAACCGGTAAAAGCAAAACGTCGGTTAACACCACATATACACGGTGCCAAATCCCAGAAGACTGCTTTCTTCATAGTCACCGCCGTGAAAGCCTCAAATCTTACATATTGTATCTCTGTTACGAAGAGCAGCCGGTTAATGCCTTTCAGGAAAACGATCGATGTTGCTGAGAGATCCTTATGAAACATACAAATACATTCTGTAAGTATAATGCACGCCGGTCACGGTAGGTGGGCGGTCTAAGGCATGCACTGTCTTCGCTCGCTTGGAAACCGGGATCGTGGGTTGGAATCCCACTGAGGGCATGGATGTTTAGTTTGTGTATGTGCGTTTTTCTGTGTTTGTCTACAGGTAGAGGCCTTGCGACGAGCTGATCACCCGCCCAAGGAGTCCTACCGAATGTGTAAGATCTAGAAAAACCTAAGTGAACGGAAAAGTTCATGGAGGCAGGCCTAGGCCCACTGGGGCTGTAGTACCAAGGAAAATAAAAAGTATAATGCAGAGTTTAAGCATGCTAAAGCGGATGGTACATGTAGTAACCGCTGAGCTTTAATTAACTAATTAACTAGATGAAGATGAGTCCCTCTTGAGAAGACGCCAGTCGCCCAGCCGCCTAAAAATTTCCCAGAACTGTACAGAACCCGAAGGTTCATTACCGTGACCACAAGAGTTCTCCACTGGTCACTATTTCCATCTTCCTTAGCTTAGGTCGTTCTTCCAAAGAACCCATCCGAGTCCGAAGCTCTTTTTAATATTCCGTAACAAAATTATTTTTTACGGCGAGGCGTTAACCCCACGCCCAACCCCCAAGCTGGAGTACCACACCTTATTGGCTGTCCGCGACTGCTTATTTAGTATATTTGCAGCTACCCTTCAGCCACCTCCACCATCCGCAACATTAGGCCGCGCGAAGACGTGGTGGCAATGGACCCACTTAACACGGACCTCTGATCTTTAGGGGGTTTAAATGTTCTTTGTACAAAGTGCATGAAGTGAGCATATTGTGAGTTGCAGGTCTGTCTGTCTCCACGTGTCTCATTTCCATAACTAATTAACGACTTAATACGAATTAGGTATTTGATATTTACACTAAAAGATCATATCACCAACTTCTGGGATACGACACCGTATAGTCTGGTACGTATGTTCAACCGTGGTTTCAACCCTGAAGAAGGAAGCAGTATGTTCCTCCTAACCGTTGGTGCCCACCTAATACATGGTGTAATTTCCCAGAGGACTGTCTGCATCGCTGTGCAAACTTGTACACTAAAGTGTGTGCGGAAGGCCGCGCCATAGCTCAAGCGGTTAGTCGCTGGCTTCCCACCTCGCCGGCCCGGGTTCGATCCCGGGTCTGGTCAAGTGGGATTTGTGGTGGACAAAGTGGCGCTGGGGCGGGTTTTCTCAGAGTACTTCGGTTTCCTCTGCCAATCTTCATTCCACCAAATTCTCCATCATCATAATCACACGGGGCAGGTACAGTAAGCCAATCAGTGGCCGCGGTGCCGAGTGGGCCCAGTTGGACTCCACCCCCCACTAAGTGAATTAAAAAAAAGTGTGTGCGGAGAAATTTAATTTAGATTTGTATGCCCTATCAATTCAGCAATCGTTACATTACGTAATACACCGAACTCCCTTCCTTCTTAATGGCCTTTATAAATAGTTTAGTTAATTTCCTGGGGTGGGGTGAGACTGATTCCACTTGGTACGTCGGCCACTAACTGACCTAATGTGGTTGTCCCGGATGACAGATGATGATGATGATGAATGTGGAGCAGTCGGTGGAATGGGAATTGGCATGGGAAACCGAAGTACTGTGAGAAAACCTGCCCCAGTGCCACTTTGTCCACCACGAATCCCTTATGTCCTGACCTGGGCTATAACCCGGGCACCCTCTGTGTGAAGCTGGCGGCTAACCATCTGAGCTACAGAACAGCCATGGCCGTTATAAATAATTGGCACGTGAACGTAAAATATAGACCCCTTCACAACATACGCCTGTGGCATTTATCTGAAAGAGCTTTCGATTCTTGTATAATTAACAAAACACGAGGAACGTTAGTTTAGGCCTCAATTCAACGTACACTGACGGTATAAATTAACACAAGATGAAGCATCATGGGAAAAAAATCTGTGTAAGTTATTATGTAACTCTTGGGACTAAAGGAACCTACTGCCTCCATATTGAGAGCAGAAAACGGGATTTCGAAACGCATACAACCACACAGAAGACTACACGGAATCACAATCCAGAAGACCCAAATCTAAATAAATATCTGTCATGTTGGCAGTTGCAACGGGAGGTAGAGAAGGCGCTTGTGAATCTTGACATCGGAGTCCCAGCGTCGCGCCTGAGAGCCACGAACTTCACTTTCCTAACACCAACCGATCCGACGGCTAGAATGCTACGCGATAGGAGTGTCTTGAACAGGTACCGCAACTATCTTGAGCAGTGGGTCAGACTCTGGTGCGCAAGCGTGACAAGACGTCGGCGACTACAAAGAAAGTGTTTACTACGTCTTCGTAAATGAGACACTACAAATAGCCTAAGCAGCAGGTTCATTCATTCATTCATCAAAGGCACTATAGCCCTTTGATGGGCCCTGGCCTCTACTTCAGTTTCGTAATCATTTTTACAGTCGGTAGAACATTTTGGACTAGTGATCAGCCCGCCGCAAGGCCGCTACCTGCACACAGTACAACACAAACACGGAATAAACGCATACACAGACATCCATGCCTTGAGTGGGATTCGAACTCACGACCCCAACGTTCGAGAGAGCGAAGACAGTTCACGCCTTAAACCGCGTGCCCACCGCGATAAGCGTTTAAACGGCAATACGAGACACAAACTGCTATTAAGATATTTTCTCTTCGGCGACACAGCCTCTTGAAATTCTAGGACTGAGAAGCTTCCACGATCAGCCTGTAACGGTCTTTGGAAAGAGAATCACCTTAACAGGGACTGTGGCTATACAATTATATGGAAACACATTCTCAAACATCTATACCACCAGCAGTAGATAAAACCCATGATCTGAATATCTGTATGGTCCAGCAGCATGGGCATCTTAAGATATAGTGGACACCAGCACCATAAGTCACAATATAAACTCCTTTGCACATTAGTTATATCTCCGCGTTTGATTTCACGTTTAATCTGTACACGTTCTTTTACCCCATATCCAACTTCCACGTGCTACCCTCGCTACTCCGCAACGTACGCAGTTGCTAACATTCGGCATGCACCTGGTTCGAAATGAAAGAATCCACTAAGATTCTAGATCTTACGATACCTTGTAAAGCCACAAATCTGCCATTTTCATTATTTAAGAAACCCACACAAACTGATATTATAATATCTGATAGTTCATGTCATCCATATAAGCATAAACTATCAGATATTAATTACCTACTAAATCGACTACACATGTATCCAATATCTGAAAAAGCAAAAGACACAGAAAGGAACACAATCAAAAACGTACTACACAATAATGAGTATAACACAAACTTAATCAGACAACCACCTCGCACACAAAAACAAAATAAACACACTGATCTTCAGCACAAAAAAACAAACAAACAAAATATGTTACCTTCACATACAGAGGCAAAAACTAGGAAGAATTACTAAGCTCTTTTCAGGATACGTGAAAAGAAATAGCCTTCCGCACACGAAACACAATACAAAACATTAAAAATCCAAACACAAACAGGGAAGTGATATTGACCAAATGAAATACCTAGATTTTCCACTGAAATATATCAGACTAACGTGATGAACATTTACTACCAGACATAAAGAACATATTCATGACGTTCATGACATCAGAAGCAGATACCATGGACGTTAAAACAACGAGCAGGAAGGGAAAATATTTGAATGCCTTGGAAAGGTATCACATTTATAAAATCATTAAAGACAACCTACATATGAATGACACAAATATTGACATACATATTCGAGATCTTACACGAGCTTCACACAAGACAGCAGAACCCCGCACCACTTACGCTACAAATGAGGGATTAAGCACGGTTAGGTACGCCGAACATTCATAAGGTCTTCATACACAGAACGATAAACAACACTACTCCACAGGCAGGGTGAAGAAGCTACAGTCAAAGGGGCATACGTGAGTATAAAGAAGTAATCTAACGCAGAAAACCATAAAATGTAGCAAAATTCACAAAAATAGTAATGTGTTCTTTGCATACTGCACATGATAACTATAGCAACATACTTGGGAACTACACAATGACACACAAACACCCACGCAGCTGCGTAAATAAATCCAAACAAGGAGACCTAAAAGTAATGTCGTTTGGATGAATGGACGACGACCCCAAGCAAAATATTGAAATGTTAACTACATTTTAAATTGTTAACTAGCTTTTATTGATTTTAATTAATGTTAAGGCCTAATAATTCCAAACCATCTTGCTTTCGTTGTCCTTTTGCCGTGACATTCTTTTATTGTAGAAAAAAAAATTGCAAATACTAAAAAGGCCTAGGCAATGCCCATTACTCATCCCTAGCAAGTAGTGAACTCTTCACGTAAAACGGAGTTTGTTGGTACTAGTAGAGGAATCTGAAGTTCTAACGAAAGCCGCTAGATGACAGTGTAAATGTTGAATCAGCTGGGTGCTTAATGGACGAATGGAATTGTTTTGGGTTTATAATTTTTAGACGGTCGCCGATATGGTTATTGCTTTCATGATACAAACTCTGAATCCTAAGGGATGTGACATATTGTATTATAGAGCATTTACTTGCTACAACAGTGGTGGTGCAGATGGGTTTAAAATGAGAAGTGACTACAAATGTAAAGACAATGCTTATTTTTTCCGACCAAACACCGACGAAAAAACTAGCGATCAGTACAGTATACAGAGTTATTTTCGGCCCCCACGGTTGTTCGAAACCTCAGCAGAAAAGAAGGAATTGCTCGAACACATAGCCTGCAAGGTACAAATGCAATATTCAATGAAAGTTAAGCATTCTTTAGTGCCCACGTTGGTACCCAACGATTACAAACAATCACTTGTGAAAGGTATATTTATGGAGCGGAGATGGAAGAAAGAAAATAGTGTGGAAATGCCAATAATATGGCAGGGTGTGCCAGGACTGGGGTTCGTACTTGTGTGCAATAAGTCAGAAAACTATGTACAAGGGCATAATGTTTTGGATGTGATAATCCAACAACTAGAAAAACATTTACAGTTCCTGACAAATCCAGCATTGGCACTGACAATTGTCGAGACCGTGGCGCTGATTGTGAACCAGTTTCTTCCCGGTGGACAGTTATTGTTCATGAATAGTAGATTTGTTAGGCAGTTTGAAAAACAGCTTGAGTCTCATTTGTTCTCAAAATAATTTAATAATATTTTATGCCATGCCTGGTCATGTAAGACCGATTTTACTTCTCTTTGGCATTAATGTCAATATTTTTATGTAATGATTTTAAATGCGATTGTAGTGTAGTTCATTTTAGTTTTTAAAAGCCATTCGGGCACCTTTAAATTGTATTTTACCTTGATAAGAGAAACACTGTGATCTAATGTAATCTGAACCTCATTAATAATAAATTTGTGTTTATAGGGCATTACTAGAAGAAAATGTTTCAATTTCTGGCTTTTAGTGTTTTAATGAAAGCCATAACAATAGGAGCAGATAAAATTCTGAAAATGCATGTTATCACACAATTCTCTATAAAATGTATAATGTAATATACTGTGTTATATGTCTGTCAGGGTGATCTTTCTTGTACAGGAGACAGGGAATTATTATGATGCATCGAGAATGAAATTTGAATATATAACATGTTAACTGTAATGTTAATCAAAATTCGTGATCATTGGTGGATGGATTCAAATACAGTTGGGGGCTGTGAAAAAATGAAATGCTAGATAAATCTTGAACAGATCAGTTTACTGTTTATGTATCCCTTTGTTGCTGTGAAGCTGGCATGTGTATTTAATAATGTCAGCAATTATTAATTAGTAAATGATGTTATGAGCTGGGGGTGATAAAGCAGAAATAATACCTGGAGAATAATCATTCTTTTTCTTCTTGGCATTATCTTTTCATAGGTCTGCTGTCTGCAGTTTCCAGAGTAATTCGTTGTCCCAGGTTCCATCTTACAAATCTTGATATTTCATGATAGAGTCCATGTGTACTTTCCACTTATAGACTGGTCTGTCTGTTTTTCTTCTTTGTGGTATCCAGTGAAGCATATCACATGTTTTGGTTATATCTCTTTCCTTATTTTTTTGATACTGCTATACTCTGTCTTCTGGGTTTCTTGTCACTGATGGAATAAAATCTACTTTTTTGCATTACATTTCATTTCTCACTCTTTTCCTCTTGTGAGATGGATAACTACAGAAATCAGACAAATGTTAAGAATTGTGTAAATTCAGGTAAACTCTTGAAATAAATGTATACTACAAGGAATAACCAAAGGTGATTGTTAAGTCACAGCAGATTGAAACTTTTGAAAATGGTGCAACTGGCAGACACATTCTTCTTCAATTGCTTGCCATTGGCCCTGATCCTGTGATTTTTGTCTCCAATTTCTGACGCTCATTGTCTTCAAATCTTTGTGAACTGAATCCAGCCACCCGATTGCAGGTCTGCTTATTTGTTGAGTACTCTCTGGTTTGCATAGAGTTAACTCCCTGCAGGAGCTCTCCTCCTTCATTGTAAAAAGATGTCCTAACCATCTTAATTGCCCTACTTTTATCACTTTCTCTATATCCAGTTCATTATAAAACGGAGAAGCATCATGATTCAGAATATGAGTAACATATTACAACGCACGCAGCCAAAAAAGGACACATCACAAGACACAGTATACACAAAATATAGGAAGAACGACTCTCATAGTGGAGGAATGATATAATACGCGAGTTTGAAATACGATGTATAAGATGATAAATCTTAACAAATTTTAATATATATAAATTTTATCATAGTACATGAAGAATACACATTTTAAATCATTTTATAAATGACACATGATGGCGAGCAGTGCAATAGTTTAACGTAAATAACACACCTGAGGATGGCACAGTGATGCCGAAACATGTAGTGAAGTGACATGTGAGACTGTGTGCACTAGAAGACGGTCAATACGTACGTATCATGGATGAGAATCAGTGCAACAGGATGCTAAAATACAACATTATGAATAACATTGTTAATTAAAATAAGAGTCTGTGGTCATTTGTGGGGAAGGCAGGTTCTAATCAGAGATTTCGAAGTATGAGTTTTCATTTTGCTGAATTCTCCGACAGAACATCTTATTCTCTGTAGGTGTGGAAGTCGTGGAATCTGTTTGTGACTGTGTTTGGAACAAAGTGCTGAGGAGAAATGTTAGGACTTAAGATAGATGAAGGAGGAAACTGGAGAAATAGTTCATAATGAGGAATTTCACAATCTGGACTCTTCTCCTTATATTCTGAGTGCAATAAAATCAGAAAGGTTGAGATGTACAGGGCATANTCCTTATATTCTGAGTGCAATAAAATCAGAAAGTGAATACTTTGAGGGAAGAGATACATTGTGAGATGGCGTGAATAACAATATATGGTAACTCAACTATTTAGACACATTGTTCCCTGTCGAGCATCAGGTTCAATCACAGGTGACTTCATGTGAGATTTGTGGTGTACTGAGTGGTGTTGGCGTAGGTTTCCCCCCCAAGTTCCTTCAGTTTTCCCTACCAGTGCTTGCATACTCATCTGTCAGTGCAACTTTTAAGTGTAATAGTTCTGACAAAGCAGTCTGTTGGTTGTCACATCTGCAGTCTTTAAGTCTGGGGCTTCATCTCTGATCATATTCTTAGCTGGTTACAGAGTAAAGGAATTGTTCTTATAATATCTTATTGAAATAGATGTGAACAGAACAGAGATGGTTCATATTTATGTTAAATGACATGCTTTCTTATTAATGTGCAATGAGCCCCAAGGCTATACCCAGACTCCATGATTGGGGCTCTGGCGTGTCTCATCCTTACAAACCCTTAAAGAAGGGACCTGCAGAACTTGTTTTAGTTTTCACGCTACTTAAGACTGCAATAAAATCATAATAAACATCTTTCTGGAGTTCATATACCTGCCCCCTGAACACCTTTTGTTTACAGAAAATATTTTATTCCTTCCCAAATCCCAATGCTAAGGCTCCAATGCAAGTTATTGTTCAAATTTAAAGCTTTTGTAGGAACTGGAGTGAGGCTGCCTGATCACGTTCAGAAGGAGTAGCAATGGGATTAGTCTCTTACTGTTTATCAGGGGATGCATGGGCCCTAATTGCTTTGTCACTATCTCTCTGGAAAGTATGAGTTTAGAGGAAGAAGTGGGCTATGTATAATTTATGTATAAGGGGTGGGCCTTCTCGGCCCTTGCACCGCGACCTACAGTGGTCTGTTGTGCTTAAGAAGTGGGATATGTCAGTAGGGTTGGTACATGAGGCTTCCAAACTTCGTACCTCCCACTTAGAGACCAAAGTACCAATCTGTGGAGATGAGTGATTGTTATTCACTTAGGCCTTCTAAACCAATCGATGTTTGTGCTTTTTCTTGTGGAATTCAGTGAAAGGGGGCAGTGGACATCTGATACCACAGATCACCACTGGCCTCAGACTTACAGATAACTTTTTAACAAGTCTGATGCAGACGCCCTCACACTCTGAAATCCATTGGAAATTCAAGATAAACAGTACACAGTGAATCGAACTTTTGCGAAACTAATATTAGTAAGTGAATAAAGTGCTTGGATGTATTACATTGCTAATGGCTCTAAGATGCAAGTGTTGTGTTCTGAGATTTTGTGTGTTTAAACACTGTAAATTTAATTAAGTACATTAATACAAATCTCAAGTCATTCTTGGAAATGATATCATTTTACAGTACTACCAAAGCCCACAGTAACCCTGGTTTGAAGTCCGTCTATCAAAATGCACCCTTGATCCCTACATACCAGTTCGTTATCCAGCAGTATCCCTGAGATTTAAGACTCTTTATGACCTCCTGCCTGCTAGCTATAGCCATTCATCAAGATCCTGCTCGACAAGAGAGGAAGCGATACCAGGACTGCAGAGAAAGCCAATTGTAAATGGTTTTAGACCTTCAGATTTTGTTGCCAAAGAGTTAGTTTCAGCCTTTCTTAAATAACTGTTTGAATGTCACTGGCTGAAGCTGAAAGAGAAGAAGAACCAAGTGACTGATGTTGACGACTGAAATTAAAGCAAATTCTCAAGGGAAGGAAACCCCTTTTATTATTACTGGCACAGAAATGTCTGTTTTTAGAAATTAAACACTGTATTATGATATATCCATAAAAGCAATGTTATAAACTGAATCGGTACATTGNGAGTGGCCATTCTTTTTCCTTGGCACTAAAGCTCCAGTGGGCCTAGACCTAGCTCCATGAACTTCTCCGTTCACTTCGGTTTTTCTAGATCTTACACATTCGGTAGGACTCCTTGGGCGGGTGATCAGCTCGTCGCAAGGTCTCTACCAGTACACAAACACAGAAAAACGCACACACACACACACGATCCCAGTTTCCAAGCGAGCGAAGACAGTATATGCGTTAGACCGCTCGGCTACCGTGACCGGCTGAGTGGCCATTAATTAAGAAGATTCCCCATTAATATTCAGCGTGCATTTTTGTTTCCATAATCAGAGTTACATAATCCAGCCCATCCCAGACTCCTTGGTTCTCTACACTAGTTTTTCTGAAATGGTTTTCCCTGGAACCCTGGAATCTGTCAAGTGAAAATAAGGGTTCTACAAAAAAAAATCCATTACAATATAAAAGACGATAAATTGCAAATATATGGCTTATTAGTTTATAAGCTTCATTTTTTGTGTACATGAAATGTGATTTTCGCTAAAAAATATGTTGATTTCATATTCTTCCCTGACGTTCATTTATTATCATCCTTATATTTATGGCTGGAAGCCAAGATACCTCAGCCGGTATGGCGACTAGGCTACGGTCTGGACGTCTGGTGTTCGATTCCAGGTAGGGTTAAGAGATTTTCTTGTCTCCATAGCGTCCAGACTGGCTCTGCGGCCCACCCAGCTTCCTATCAGACGGGTATCGCGGGTAAAGCGGCCTGGGCGTCAAGCTGACCGCTCACATTCATCTATTTTGGAGGTCAAGATTCGTGGCGCTGTACCTGCACTCCATCTCTGCCTTTATTTCATACTGCTTAATTACTGGGATGTTCCCACACAGGAATGACTTTGCCCTTTATTTATGGTCTAGTTTCTTAACTTCGTATGTAAGAATTTCTTTTAGGGGTTCCGTAAAAAGTTTTCAAGTGCGAAAGGTTCCGTGGCCAAATTAAATCGGAAAACACTGCTCTATACTCGCAGAGTATTGATTACAATTATTGAGTTTCTTCACATTATCCGTCGTCCTGTTTTCTTATTTAAAACAGTACATATCGGACACTGGATTCTCTCTCCGTCTAAAGGGAAAAGCCTACTCAGTTGGGCCTAATCAATAGGGCTACTCCATATCCCTACTATGTATAAGATACTGCTCCTCAGTGTGCGCTATCCTCTGCTTCCTGCTTGTTTGTTTCGTCACTGTCTTCCTTCATAGAAGCTGGAAATATTTCATCTAAACTCAATAGGTAACGCAAGTGATGTACGGTTTTCACAGTGGTCTTCTGGATTGTGACACCCAACACTTCTGGGGAACTGGCTTGTGCCTCATTTCCAGTTGGGTCTGTGAGACTACCTCACTTTCAGTTTGCCCAAATAACGCAATCGATTAGTCAGCCTGCCCACTTCGACTTCGATATGGAGATAGCGTGTTCCTCCAAGACTTTTGTATCCACCCATTGTATTCGGGGAGGATACAATAGGCCTAACAGAAACCGTCATACCAAGTGGTCTCGGTCTCATCCCAACCGGGTGGAAGGGGAGTAACCAATGTCAGTCCTAAAGACCACAAATAAGAGACTTACTTTAACTAACGTCTATGTATGGCACAGCCCGTCAATAATGTAACAACTGTTCCTTTTTTTTTTTGTTCCTCCAATTTCACATTTAAAACTTAACACAACATGTTTCGGCCACAGATGGCCATCCTTAGGTGTCTCAATGTATCGAAACTGCTACACTGCTCTGATGTGCGCTAAAACCACGCGCTGAAGTCCGCTCATAAGGGGCGTCGTCCACCTGTTTGGAGCTATGTGATTTATTCCAGATGTTTTATTTCAGCGGCTTGTTTTTATGTTCGTTAGCCCGTTGTTCTGCCACTTCTTCAATCTTTAAAATGCCCCTTGCTTTTGTGTTGTTCTCTCTAGCAGGGTGTGGTGTTGTCTTCACTAGTCACTAGAGAAGACAACACCAGGATCCTGAAATACAGAAGAGACTTCCTGTTCACCCTGACAAACAGGAGCCACAAAATTTCATCATCATCGGCAAATCATGAGTCTTCCTTGGAAGATTTTACCAGATTGCAACCGGTATTCACTTTTTTGGATTTCGTGACTTAATAAACTGCTTGGAGGCCCGTGGTATGGATGTGGTATAGATTTGACATTAATTGTTTAGCTGGGGCCTCATCTTACAATGTATTTTGTCCGTTCTGTAGGGAATACAGATTGCAAAGTATCTATACCACGGGCCTCCAAGCAGTTTACTGTATGTATAGAAGTCTAGAATACACCATTATGTCCACAGGAATATAACAAAATTGCAACAACTGACTTCATGATATGTAATATCACACGAAAAGTTTTAACCTTATTTTATGTCATAACTTTCGTTTTTATAAGTTTATAGTTCATTGTATTTTTATACCACGTATTTTATAATGTAATAATTATCAAGTAGCCAGCTTCACTATCGCAATTGCAGTTCAGTGGTGTGTGTATGTGGTGATCGTGTGTTAGCCTGGAGATGGCTTTAATAGCCGAAACATGTAGCTAAGCTAATTTTAGCCTTGACCATTGTATTGTTGTGTTGCGACGGACTATAATAAAATAATTGCATATAATAACAAAACAGCATTCACGAAATTAAAAAAAAAAATCCTATATAATAGTTGATCACTACTAGGGTGGGGTGAATACCGTTCATATAAATTATTTGGAGATTGCCCGTAGGTGCTTCACAAATGTCGTAAAAAATATTATAACCGGAATGACTACATTACAAAAGACAAAATTTCGGGAAATTCTTGGAATTGTAAAAGTCAGTCAAATGGATTATAATTTCATATAGTTGACAGCGTTCTGAAAGATCAATATTTTCGAAAAGCGCATTCACGAACATTCGACATTTCGAAATATATTTCAAGTTCCTTAGATTGCGTACATGTGATAAATATGATAATAAAAATAAAAATAATAACCATAATAATAATAATAACAATAACAAAAATAATACTGTCCTGTGAAATTTGTACATCGATGTGTAGTGGGTTAGAGAATGGCAAATTAATTTGATTTAAAATGAAATTTTTGGGGTGCCAGAGAGCAGGGTTTAGCATGCTATTCAGTCTCTGAAGATTACACGTGAATAAATGAATAGAGACCATGACACACATGTTTTGGTTGCATCAGTGTAAGTAAGTGAAGTGGAAGTTACAATTAATGAAGATATTCTTGTATTTATATCTTAGCTTTGTGCGAAATATACAGTGATTTGTACATGTGTGTAATTGTGGTTACAAGAATGTCGACTGATATCGATTTTCCCCATAAAAGAATTGGCAATTGGCCTACTAATGAACATTCTTTATTTGCATCAAGAATATATGGTCTTAAGAAGATGGTGTCTATAGTGAAACTCAAGATGTTTTGATAACCTTCTTGCAGGCATGTGTGATAATTATTTGAAAAATATTCACAGTTATGTGTAGAAAGTGTGTCACAGTGTGTAAAATAAAGGTAGGCACGCGAATCATTTTGGAAATTTATTTATGGTGTGATACAGAAAGGGGTCTACGATTGTCTTCCATACTTTCTTGATCGCATGTTTTGTTATGTAGCACATACAATCACATGTCTGCTCTGGTTGTGTTATTTGAAGTGCGTGTAAGGAGATGGACTGTAAGTTGAAGTTGAAATTCCTTCTGAAGAAGGTGGTTTTCTAATCTCACTTTATAATTCTGTAATGCATACACCGATATGTGCTCTATATTTTGTCGTGTTTTCTCTAATGTAGATTTATGATTTCACTCAGTGGAATAAACAGTCTCCTAATCTCGTGTACATATTTTGTTTCCATCGAAGTTAAGTGCTTATAAGAATGTTGTGTTTATAGCAAATTACGCGTTTTCAATAATGTTATTATAGCAATCATATTTCGTGATATTTTGTAAACCCAGTAAATTGATATGCATCATTTGTGATATTACGTCCATGATGGAAAGTGATTTTTATTTTAGGTGTGTATTTTGGTGTTATGGACAACGAATTGTAGTTTCCACGTCTCCTCTTCTAGGCTTACATGTTTTTTTTTATGTAGTATACAGCATCACATAATTATTTTCTTTGCATCAATTAAAGAAGGGTGATGAAATTTCTTGCAATCACATCCTGGCCAAACAGCCGGTGACTTACAGACTTGGCCGCGTTATAAAATAATTCCTGATAAGACAGTTCCATTTTCTCTCGTGTAGATTTGTATTATTCTCATGTATTACTATACAAATTGTTCTGAATAATCTCAAATACAACGTATACAAATATAAATATAAAAATTATACACAGAGTTAGTGAGAGAGTGGTATATGCATACATACAAACAACACCGTTCAGGGTAAGTTAATGTTGTCCCCGTGCTTAACTAATTTAGCACTACGCCATGAAGGTCTATGGTGGAGTGGATGTATAGACCCACGTTTCTTTGACCTCATCACTACCTGGAGGTGAGTGGTCAGCTTGAAACCCCGGCCGCTTTACCCGCGGGGAAATGACCCCCGCTACCCATTGGATAGGAAGACGCTTGTTGAGGATCAGAGTTGGTCTGGACAACATGGAGAATTTAATATTTTTGCCCCCACCCGCAATCGAACTCCGACCCCTTGGTCATCCAGCCCGCAGCCAATCGCTATATCGACTGCGCCATCCCAGCTCTTATAGTTCCAGGTATTGACTGGTTATACTGACCGCGGTGTTCTTCGTGGTTTCCCCCAGTNTCCTCCGAAACGTCGGTTAACACCACATATACACGGTGCCAAATCCCAGAAGACTGCTTTCTTCATCCAACATCATTGAATGATATATTTCTTATTCCACTGTACGTAACCCGAGTGATACAGTCTCATGAACTCACCAACCATTTCATGAGAGCCGAAGAGGCCGGAACGCACAATCCGACCAAGAACAAGGAATATTAGGAACTCTTGTCATGATAGTGGTTCATATTTTTTGCGGAAGCATGAGGAAAATGGCAGTAGAATAACTGTAAAATTTAAAGTTACTGTCGACTCCTGGGTGAAGCTTAACCATGTACAAGCACGTGATTACCTTCCTCGACGGTAAATATCAAGGTTAAGTATCTGTGCCATTCTTACAGAGATTTCTGTTTCACTGATCTGCACATTAAATTAATATTATGGTGGTAATGCTATCTCTACGCAAGACAGGTACCTGTAAACAGTGTTATGTTGGCCTTTGGCCCGTTCTGTTAGTTCTGCATGTGACAGCAGGATCATCACACTCCGTCGCACGTGACCCTCCACGCAGCCTTCAGCTCAAGGCCCTATCCGTCTCAATTCACATCTCTTATTGGATTGTCTGGAATTCCATTGTTTCGCGACCTTATTCGCACACCTTCTTACACTGTTAAGACTGTGCTTGTGATGTCAGCTTGCACGAAAGTGGGAAATTAGATTTGTCCGTTTTACTGTTGTTCATTTAGCGATGCTGTCAGCAATTCTGACTATACAACGTCGAATGGTTGGATGACAGTGAATAATGAAATGTAAACAGTGTGGGAGGACGCGGTCGCGACCTCATTTAAGGTCTGTCGCTGTATTTGCGTCCAGGGACTAGAAAATCCACGAAAAACCACAAATCCCACTTGACCAGACCCGGGATCGAACCGGGACCGCCGCGGTGGGAAGCCAGCGACTAACCACGTGAGCTATGGCGCAACCTTCAATGCACCTAAATGCCAGGAAAGGTACTTAAAAATCAATGCCTACCCGGAATTATGAGTACAGACAGTTAAGGCCGATCACAGTGGCCGCGCGGTCTAAGGCATGAACTGTCTTAACTCGCTCGAACACCGGGGTCCTGGGTTCGAATTCCACTCAAGGCATGGATGTCTGTTTTTGTTGCCCTGTGCTTAGGTAGCGTTCTTCGGACGGGCTGATAACTCGTCTAAGGAGCCCTACTGTCTGTGTAAAAAAAGATTAAGGAACCGAAGAAGAGACCAGGGCCCAACAAAGGGCTGTAGAGCCGCTGGTAAATGAAAAGCTGAAAAACGAACATTTAGTTAAGGAATAAATTGTGGCAGGCATGCGTGCCAAGTTTATCACCCAATGGGCTCGAGCTATTATTGTCCGACTTCTAGATTCTGATTTATAGTATAAGAATAATTACAATTGTTCAGATCTTCGTGGCGCTGCTGGCGAATACCGCCGACCGCAAGAGATGACGTGACTGTGTGCGCGGAAAACAAGCATTCGCAAAAGGGAACCATCGGCTGGCGAACTAATGGAGTGCCTGTCTACAATTCCCGTTGTTTTTAACCGCCTCTGCTCCTCGTCCAGAACACTCCTTGAACGGGTTTCATTTGTGGGATAGTGGTAGTGTTTCATGAGTCGCAAAGTGTTCGGCAGGCATTATAGTTTGGGAAACGCTCCTTTGTAATTAAAAGGTGGGGGCAGGGGTGCTGCTCGTGACCGACTTCTTCAGAAAAAGGTTACTTCAGTTTCGGTTTTAACTCTTGCTGATAAAGATAGAGGCGGGCATGAATACTGCCCCAGTTTTCTGTGGGGAAACCAGTATACTCATAAAACTCGAGTTGTCTAGTTTCGGAGATCGCATCTACGGCCTTCCATGCAGATTAAAATCCTCCAGTAACGGGCTTGCTCTTGGTAATACTTCGTGAGAAGTATCCAGCCGGAGGTATTTGCGTCAGGTGGAGAGAAATAACAAATGAGGCGGGATTGCGTGATGGAGGTGGTGTGGTTGCTTGGCAACTGAGTTGGTCACGATGTGAGGGCGCCCCCAAATCTTTATGTGAGAATCTTACATTCTAGTAAGAGAAAGACATCAACCTATTAACAAAACACCGTGACATACCAAAATATGAAAGACGGCAATTCCTTGGGTTCAGTTTATTTCCTAATCCTTCTTACAGTTCGTAACATTCACGAGGATCGTAAGAAGAGGGGCTTTTCATAATGTAGGCCCACAGTCCGCGATAGTCTGTTCTGACAAAATCAGGTACAGCACGCCTCGTTGGCAGTGTGCATTTAATGGAGTCTGAAAACTAGAAGTAACAGTATTTTAATTTACAATGAGTAATCTTCTATTATCACACCAATATGATTCGCTCAATCGTCGTTCTGTTGCTTCCTGTTATCTTCGTAAATGTAATAAAAGTTATATATATTTTGAAAACATCATATCAGCATACATTACTTTAATACAACGCTATTGATTTTCCTATCACAGAAGGGCCGCGCCATAGCTCAAGCGGTTAGTCGCTGGCTTCCCAACGCGGCGGCCCGGGTCTGGTCAAGTGGGATTTGTGGTGGACAAAGTGGCGCTGGGGCAGGTTTTCTCCGAGTACTTCGGTTTCCCCTGCCAATCTTCATTCAACCAAATTCTCCATCACCATAATCATCCGGGGCAGGTACAATAGGCCAATCAGTGGCCGCCGTGCCGAGTGGACCCAGTTGAACTCCACCCCCCCCTTAAGCGAATTAAAAGAAAAAATTCCCCTATCACAGAAGTTCCCCACGACCGCCAAGTTCACATAAATGAGGCTTGCATCCATTGGAACATTGTTAATGAAAGTGTCATGAGAAGCAGAGGCACGTGGATACGGAAAATGAAATTCTGTTCTCTCGGTACACTACCGGACAAATTATTTCGAAATGTGTCATTCAGTAATAATCACAGTTCATTTCCTTGTAGGAAATTACTAGCCGGTCATGGCAGTAATCGTTTTCTTTTGTGTAGAACAATCCTAGAATTCTTAGTTGCGAGCTCGAACTCCGACTGAAGTGGAATGAAATTGTCGTAATACCAGATCCCTTGTTAGCCACCTGCCTACACTCGCTATGTAAATAGTTCTTGTTTCGGTATACATAAACTTAATTTAAACTGTGGTACTCTAACGTCGGGGAGCCGGGTAGCGCAATCGGTATAGCGACTGGCTACAGGCTGGACGGCAGTCCCGCTGGAGGCAACATTTTTTCTTCTCCGCGTCGTCCAGACCGCCTCTGGGGCCCACCCAGCCTCCTATCCAGTGGGTTTCGGGGTCTCTTTACCAGGGGATAAAGCGGATTGGGGGTGAAGCTGACCACTCACGTCTAAACTAGTGCCGAGGTCAAGAAAATGAGGATCTATACATCCACTTCCCCATACGCCTTCATGGTGTAGTGTTTAATTAGTTAAGCGCAGGGACAACTTTACCTTTTGCGTTAACTTCATACGTTGGAAGCCTTGGTCATCTTCTCAAATACGACAAGTTATGTAAATATTTTCTAAAAATAGTACTGATATAAGTTGCCGTACCTCTAAATGTATGTAACAAGTATCACTTGAATATTAAGACTGGAATTTAATCAGACGGAGTAAATTCTGTAAACAAGTGATATCAATGGAAAAATGCTGCAATTTCCTGTACCTATTATGATAAAGGGAAACGAGATATTATATGTCGGATCTAAATTTCTCACTCCGGTGTCTATGAAGAGTAGTATCTTCTGGGACGTGACGCCGTGTAGCACGATAGAAGTTCACGGAGTTTCGGAGGAACATCTTCAGGATCGACGAGTAAGCCACTCTGCTTGCTTCTTGATGGTTGGTTGCTTGGCTTAATCCTCTATCCTGAATCTGCAGGCAGTACGTTCCTCCAAAACGTCGGCAAACATCTACCACACTGCATGGCGTCACATTACAGAAGTATCTTTTGATTTGATCACAGTATGTTAAAATCCGAAAGCAATTCTTTTATTCTGAGTTTGCCAGCTTCTCAGGTCCCCACTTCTTTCGCGGTTTAAGGATGAATTGATTCATCAGACCAAAGGCAGAGTGCGCGTAATATGAAGGAGTACTTTCAACAGTGAGGTGGAAAGTATGGGCCCTCACGCAGCAGGATATTTCCCATTTGTAACAAGAAAGGAAGGTGGTGCAACTTATCTCAAGTATGACGCTGAGAAACGGTCCTAGCAAGTACCGCTTGTCTGAAGCAAACACACCTTGCACAACTGTCACCATCGAACGTCGCGGTTGAGTGGGTAGACATCTGCTTCGTATTCGGGAGGTCTGGGTTCAAACATCGGCCCAAAGGAGAAGTCCTTCCACGAAAATGCCGCTAGAGTACTTCAAATTAGCGAACGACCGCTTACTTCCCCATCATTTCCAGTTCACTATTTACTAATATTCCTATAATTAGACTCTGTATAGAGCCTCGGTTATTCAAAGCTTCTTTAAATATTATTAAGTAAATGAACGACTGCCCCCAAAATATACAAATGCTACCTCTATTTTATAATAAAACTACATATCATCAAAAGCTACAACGAAAACGCCACTGCCACAGTCTACATAAAACAAAACAAAAAACAAACTCCGTGACCTGTGGTCAGCAAGCGAACTATACTGACCGAGCGACCGCCGCCTGTCGGCGAAGTTAGTGTCAACTTTAGCGGATAGAGGGTGTCACGTGTTCAGCGTAACGAATCCCCACGGCCGTTAATTTCGGTTTTCTATACTGGAGCCGCTGTTTCCTTGAAATAGCTCCTCAATTATCCGCACGAGGCTGATCGGACCCCGTCCCAGACCCACTTCATTCATTCATCAGTAATCTGTCAGACGACAGGTCCACAATCTCTTCCAAAACAGTTCCTCCACTTAATGCGATCTTCTGTTTTTGGAAAGAGACAATCCAGGAAAAGTGATAATGTGGTAGTTTTTCCATTTGCTTTCCACATCGCAGTACAGCAGCCGTTCAAACCACTCTGGTCATGCCTGTTGCTATACGAACTTGAACCATCTCGAGCATCATTTGCTCTGTGCTTCAAGTCGCTGCTGATGACGCTGCTTCCGGCATCAGTTTTTGGTGTCTCTCTTCGTCTGATGCCTACCCTTTGACCTGTCCAGCAAGGGAGGCCCTGCCAGTAGCTACGCTGCCGCTGGTATAGCTCTCAGGGTCCTTAGCATACTCAAACCCCCTCACCACGATAAGGCGGAGACACCAACGAGGGGGCCAGACCCACTACTTGTCAGAAAATCTGGTAGCCCGGGAATTGAACCCGGGTCCTCTGGATCTGTAGTCAGGAACTCTGACCACTAGACCACAGAGGCGGTGCCACAGTTTACACACACACCTATAAACCCACCACCAACATCAGCCACGTGCACCTACTTCATCACCAACTAACAATGTTCCACATCAGTAGATCTTATGCGGAGAATATTTTCCTCAGTAAGTCCTACCAGTTTTGAGCTCGTGCTTCTCTAAATCTTCTTATAGCTTCTTCGAATATTTACACTTTAGAGCCCCGTGGTTACAGTGTGCACCACCTGCTTTGACATACTGCAAATCTGCGTCCTGCCCAGAGAGCATATTTGTGTGTTTCATATGGTTCACGCAGTAAACGGCGATATTTTTCCTAAACAGCATTTTATCCGGTTGGTTTTTGTAGCTGAGAGGTAGTGTGTTTTCTGTGAGACACGAACTCAGTTTATATATATGCACCAATCGTTGTTCGTGGCTCTTTAGACTGGAAGACTCTTAATAGATTGAGACAGCGTGTACCATAATGATTTGGAGGAGGATAAGGGAAGTTGAGCTGTTGCATTTAGTAGGGGGTTAAAAGAACGAACAACGCGGTGAACTTAATTGCACATGAAGATGGCGGTCTTTCCAGTACAAGACATTCCGGAAGTATTTGACATAGAAGCTAGCAGCGCTGAAATTTGAATGCCATGCCATCATGAAAAAATACTCAGAAGCAGTTTCTGCAGTGCAACAAGTATATACAGTACTCAGTGAGATCGAAAACCTTGCCGGATAAAGTGAGGAAAAGCTCTGGGTGACACTCTATTGCTAATTGCGCGGAGTGGAACGGAGTAAATTTTTGCAAAGCTCTAGACGGGAAGCAGGTTTATAGCGCTTTTCACGGCATGTACACGGAAACACTGAATGAACTGAAGGCCGTTCTGAAGGTGAGTGCACAGGAAGTACAAAGTGGTGCAGTGAACAAAACCTCAGTGGAATCAACGGCCCAGGACGACGACTTCCAGGAAATAAAAAGACAGCCAAGAAGCCGATTAAACCAGTCCCAACATCCGTAGCTGTCAAAATGCCCCCAAAAGCAGTGTTAAATCACAACTCTGAGGACTACTGGACATGGACACGGAGGCTATTGAAGGGGCAGGAGGCTCCCACAGAACCAGTTCGGCTGCCACCAACAGTGATGACTTCTACCATAAATCTCACTACGTCAAAGGGGAGTACGAATTCCGAAATACATAAAATGGAAACCGTATCATAACAAAAGAAATGGACGACTATGCGGCCATGAGATCCTGCCCGGAGAAAAATAATCTGTACTATTTTACCTTCTCCAAAAATTGCGAAAAGCCTATAAAGGCAGTAATCCTTCGCCTTCCCTCAGACGCGCCAGCGGAAGATAATTCCAACAGCCTTGAGGACTTAGGCTTCAACGTCATCGACGTCAGGCAAATGACGACCACTCGAAGAGCACCCAACGGACAATCCTACGTGGATCCCTTCCCTCTATTCTTTGTTGCCCTACCATGAAACATCAATCTCAAGAAATATTCAAGCTGAATACCTTTAATGATACCCTTGATGATAGTATTATCATCAAGGTACAGTTCTAAAGAGATCAGACTGACTACTCGCAGTGCTACAATTACCAAAACTTTGTCCTTGTGTGGTCTAACTGCAAGCAACTCCCTCGACAACTGTGATGCGGTGGTGGCTACCTGCATAGGGAATGCCCTGAAAAGACAAATACAGAATCTACACTGAGCTGCTGCAATTGCCCTCTAATTGAAGGAGAGAAACATCTTCCAACGTCATACCGAGGCTGTAGCAATGTGAAAAGAGAACTGCAAGGAAGAAGAGCACAAAGGCCTCCAAAGGGATTCTCTGGGCGGACATTCTTCTCGAAGTTCGCCTCATATGAGCAGTCCTACACAGTTGCACCGCGTCAAGACACGCAACTTCAGCAACCACAGGCACCGCAGGTATATGGCATATGACATATTTACATGACAGAGAAACATGTATGTCGTATTACCTGGAAACTGCAATGCGGACTCACTACAGTAAATGCGTGGTATGAGCTCTGGATCATAAAGACCAATAAAGGAAAAACTCGGGCGATCTATTCCTCCAGAAGACTTACAGTCCCTAACGACATTTTTAAAATGGCTTTAGTCCGCATGCGTACTATACCGACCGAGCGACCGCCGCTTATTGGCCAAGTTAGTGCCAACTTTTGCGGATAGAGGGTGTCGCGTGGTCAGCGCAACGGATTCCCACGGCCGTTAATCTCGGATTTCTTGACCGCCCTGACGACTTACTGCAACAAAATTGAGGCGACATTCCTTTTGTAAATAATGTAAAGTATTGTACCTTGATGTCACTTTCGAAAAGATGACGACATGGAAAACACCACACCGAAAGAACTTTATCCAAGGCCT
>NW_019727389.1:1267144-1322230 GCF_002891405.2 Cryptotermes secundus | reverse complement strand
GGAAACTGAACTGCAATGCGGACTCACTACAGTAAATGCGTGGTATGAGCTCTGGATCATAAAGACCAATAAAGGAAAAACTCGGGCGATCTATTCCTCCAGAAGACTTACAGTCCCTAACGACATTTTTAAAATGGCTTTAGTCCGCATGCGTACTATACCGACCGAGCGACCGCCGCTTATTGGCCAAGTTAGTGCCAACTTTTGCGGATAGAGGGTGTCGCGTGGTCAGCGCAACGGATTCCCACGGCCGTTAATCTCGGATTTCTTGACCGCCCTGACGACTTACTGCAACAAAATTGAGGCGACATTCCTTTTGTAAATAATGTAAAGTATTGTACCTTGATGTCACTTTCGAAAAGATGACGACATGGAAAACACCACACCGAAAGAACTTTATCCAAGGCCTTTCACACGTTAAGTAAGGACTTATTCTCGATTCAGACGTGGTCGTTTAAGTACAAACATA
The DNA here is from genome assembly GCF_002891405.2 of Cryptotermes secundus. Classification (NCBI taxonomy): domain Eukaryota; kingdom Metazoa; phylum Arthropoda; class Insecta; order Blattodea; family Kalotermitidae; genus Cryptotermes; species Cryptotermes secundus. The sequence goes on along the minus strand of NW_019727389.1, from coordinate 1,321,761 downwards.
AAAATTACGCTTTACAAAGCTCTGACCAGGTTAGTTACGACTTACGCCTTGCCCACCAGGGAGCATGCGGCGGACGTCCACCTCTTGAAACTGCAGCGCGTGCAGAACAGAGTACTCCGCGGTATTGGAACTCTTGAAACGTGCACACCAGTCCGAGAATTGTACGTGGCTTTCAAGATTCCTTACGTGTATGACTATATAACTAAATTATGCAGGACACATGCAGAAGTAATCCTAACCCATGTAAATGTAGTTAGTTAGTTATTTAGAGAGGGTGGGTTTCCCCATGCACCGCGACCAGTTTGATCTATTGTGCTTCCCTCTATGATATTCTACCAGTCTCTATACCCTATCGATAAATGGTGCGTACCATCAGTCCCGCCGAGCAAGCGGGTTCGGCCACTTGCTTAGCGGTATCTATAATGCTTCCCCCATCTATCAGAGGCCTTAGAGACTATTGTTGGGCGGGAAACGTCCTGGAATTTGGCTCAGTGATCCCCTTTGGGGATTCAGGGAACAAGTCCCGGAGGACTTGTTCCCTGAATTTTTCCGCCCTTAAAAATTCAACGACCTCCGCTGGGTATTTGAACCCGCGTACCACGAGTCATGAGGTGGGAACGTTACCTCTAGACTACGAAGGCCGCTTATGTAAATGTATATATACGTGTATATATGTGATACTGGACGAGGAAGTATAAGAGGCTTCAGCTTGGCGGCGGTCATATCTACGACCGTTCATCTGACTAACTGCAGTTTCGGAGTAGTTGCATAAGTTAAGGCCTGTACAAGCCTTCATTGACAGGAAATCTATATATACCTTGTATAATTGTTACTTAGTATAGTAGAGTGAAAATGGATGCACAAGGTCCATAGTGACCTGGACGCCGCGACAGCGCGCATATACTCGAGTGGAAACTATGGTGCAACAAACGTAGCGCCTGCATAGAAAGACCGACCCCTCCTTCATCGAAGAGGAGGCCCCCATTTCGAAATATGTACATGTCTAGGAGGGAATAAACTCTTGGTTATGGATCTCGAGGAGACTGGAGTCAGAATGACTGTTCTGCGAAAGCCAATAGCAATTTAACCGACCGACCGGTCTTTGAAGGGTTAATCTACTTAAAAGAAGAAGTCGTGGTTACTTTCATTTTACATCTGGAATGGATGTATGGAGCTTTCTCCTCCATATAAAGATCAAATAACTACAAGGAATGTTGTAGGAACTGAAAAGAATATTAAGGCGCTTGAATGGCATATTAACTGTTGTTGCACATTCTTTGTTGTCTCTCAGTAGCTGCAACTAATGCGGCGAGAGGTCATGACCTTGTATATTAACGTCGTCAGGGGCTTCTTATTTTCACGAGATGAAGTCCAGTATAACCTGTTTTCTATAGGCCCACATATTTTTATATTTACTGGTATCTTACATGCTTTCACATTTGCAATGTCACAGTGTACAGTAATTCCTGGTATCACTTCGGGCTTACGAAGAAGCTCCGGATATTTCTATATTTTAGCCACTAGTACGCATGACCAAAGTATTATACGAAAAGTAAGTATCATATAATATCAACACTTTGACAGGGAGCAAATATAAGACATGCAACGAATACATTTTTATTTTTATATTTTAGCGTCCTGTTGCACTGATTTAAGTCCATGATTTATTTAAACCGTCTTGCAGTGCATACACTCATCTATCTCCTTCTCTCACTCGCACTACATGTTTCGGCATAAAAATGCCATCTTCAGGTGCTTACTCAATCCACGCCAAACTAGTTCATTGCATGCCTTGTCCTCACATTAAAATAACTAAAATATATATCTATCATATACATTGACAAATGTCAAACGTTAAAAATATTAAAATTGTTCGGGATTCCTCATCGCTACGTCGCACCTCACTACGCCAGTCACGCCCATCCTCCTCTGTTGGAGCACTCCTTCACTTGTGTGTGTGTGTTGTGCTTTTGTTGTGTCTTGCTCCTGTGACTGTATGTGTTATCCTGAACAATTTTAATATTTTTAACATTTGACATTTGTCAATGTATATGATAGATATATATTTTAGTTATTTTAATGTGAGGACAAGGCATGCAATGAACTAGTTTGGCGTGGATTGAGTAAGCACCTGAAGATGGCATTTTTATGCCGAAACATGTAGTGCGAGTGAGAGAAGGAGATAGATGAGTGTATGCACTGCAAGACGGTTTAAATAAATCATGAATACATTTTTATTAAGCGATACACCGATAATTGCTAGTTTTCACGGTGCCGTATCTTTTGCATCTGTTCACACAATACGTGTTCGGGAAAACTCTGGTACTGGAACCGAGCTGTACAGCAGCGTACATACTTCATGCGACAGAATCTTCCTTGAGAAGCTAACTGTCGCTCAGCTACTCGAAAATCTCTTCCCTTTTATACGCTTCTATTAACTTTCTCTGATTTCTGGCTTCTGGCTTGACGGACGGGAGAAACCTGTCGTTCAGATTCCAAATTTGGTATTTACCTAAGGCGCCCGAACTGGGAGAAATTCGGATATCAAAGCAAACTGCAAGAGACAGGGTCGCGTTCTGTAACACGGAGGCGTTTGACCCTTACCCGCTAGCTCCCAGCGAGAGCCCAGCTTTCTCTCTTAACTCATCATGACGTCGACATCAACTGGTTGACCCGCAGGATGTCATAAAGATGTCACTTTCAACAAGTGAGATACCTGCACGATAAATTAATATATGCCTTATTGGCATCGAAGTATGGGTACTTTTAAATTTAATACGCTAATAATAATAATAATAATAATAATAATAATAATAATAATAATAATAATAATACGAGAGGTTTGAGAAAATATTTGGAACTAATTCCTGGTAAGCACTCCATAGATTCACTGCAAAAAACAGCTATCCTGGGAACATCACACATACTACGGAAAGTGCTACAGTGCGAAGCTTGAAGCCTGAGTGGTGAGGTGCATCACTGGTTCAAGAAAAGTAATCCCAGGAAATAAACCTGTGACAAGTGATGATGATGATAATAATAATAATAAACAATAGTATCCATTCATCAATTTATTGAAACAAAAGTAAAGTAAGATTGTTTCTTTGCTCAATTAAGCCCTGGAGATGAAGACGCATGGAGGAGTGGGGGTACAGTTTACTCCAGTACATGGAACTGAGTTATTAGCTTCAAGACCCAGACATTTTTCCTCCGGGGAAAGAAGAAAACCCGGTACGCACTGGATAGGAGGCTGAATGGGTTCCAGGGGGCACTATGCTGCAAGTCGGAAGGTCGCGGGTTCAAATACCGATGAGGTCATTGGATTTTTTTTCAATTGACCTAATCCTTCCGGCCGCACTATGGCCCTGGGGTTCACTCAGCCTCTAACAGAAATGAGTACCAGGAATTAAATAAATAATTTTCCTGGGGAGTAAAGCGCGGCCGGCACGTAAGGCTGACAAACTTACCGCCATCTTTGAGCCGATTGTCTAGATAATGTGGGACCCTCGAAGTCTCACAACCCTATGTGACTTCATGGCCTGTTTCAGGGATAGCTTTGCTTTACTTTTTTATATGGACGCTGTGGAGAAGAGAATATTCCAGTGCTCCTACTGGAAACGGGACGATTATTCCTCTACTGTCCAGATAGGAGCCAATTCGCTATACTGACTGAGCTATAACATTATCATATTCATATGAAAAATGTTCAATCGTGTTTCACCCATTCGTTCAAATGTCTGGCCTTAACTTTCTGGTAGTCGTTCTGTCCTTCGCACAGTCAGAGAGAAAAATGAAACGTCTGTACAGACAGACTTTCTCTCCAACCTCAGTACCTTTGTACCGCACTATTCGTAGTTTATCACTGGTTAATACCGGTGGACAGTATGAAGTCATATGGAATCACGAGCATCCGGAGAAGCTAAGTCATTCGTTTCAAAAATAAATCCCCGCTTTTGAGGGAATTCAAATGCTGATTATTTTGTTTACCAAAAACCCTCATTGAATACTACACTGAGCCAGCTGAATCCACTCAACCACAGCAAAAAGCATACCAGACCACACGGCATCACATTTCAGAAGACAGAAATCTTCATTTTAATTCTGTCTTCACTTCTACGCCTACACCTTCCAAATGGCATCTTACCTTCAGGCTCTCGGGTTGCATCGTTTGAGAACCGAGTGCTGAGGAGACTATTTGGACCTAAGAGAGACGAAGTGACGGGAAGTTGGAGAAAACTACATGATGAAGAGCTTCATAATTTGTACTCTTCGCCAAGTATAATTACATCAAGCTAACAAGGATGAGATGGGCACGGCATGTAGCACGAATTGGGAGACTAGGAATGCATATAGGATATTGGTGGGAAAGCCAGCGAAAGAGACCACTAGGAAGACAAAGACGTAGTAAGTAGGTGAACAATATTAAGATGGATCTTAGAGAGACAGGAATGGGGTGGTATGGACTGGATCGATCTGGCTCAGGATAGGGACCAGTGGAGGACGCTTGCGAACACGGTAATAAACCTTTGGTTTCCATAAAATGCTGGGAAGTTCTTGAGTAGCTGCAATATTTTCGGCTTCTCAAGATGGGCTCACCTCCATGAGTGAGTGACTGAGTGAGTGAGCATTTCTCATCCTGCTCCATGCGTTCTATTTGACCTGCCTACCTCATCCCTGATCCTATCATCCTCATAAAATGGACGTGGGCCTCTAAGGGCTAGCGTGCTAGCTTAGTATTCAAAGCATCCCGAGTTCGATCTCAACGCAAACAAATTTCAGAAATAAAGAAATAACTACCTACGATAAGCGAACAATCCGACTCAAGGCCCCGTGCAACGAGTGCTACCGACTGTCTTAGATTAAGAAATTGAAGGGAAACGAGGCGTTTCACGGATGCCCTATGCTCCATGTGGGAGCAACAGGAATAGAAGAAGAAGTAAAGAAGAAGGTAGAGGAATACAGACACACAGGCCTGAGTTAGGCATTCAAAAGTTGACCGGAGGGGGGGACATTTACAGACACACAGACAGAATTGATGATCTGATAATCCGACCTTTATTTTTTCAAAATATGGAAAGTATGCTAACAATCTGTCGGTATAATGAAGTGGAAACAACAAGGTCAACTTTCGAAGCAGTAAATCGAACGTATCTCAGACAAAGAAGAATGTCCAGCCTGATGTTGGTATCATGCATACTTCTAACTGGCTCACACTTCTCGTCTCTTTCAAACTGTCCGATACGTTTAGGAAGTTTTCTGATTGAAGCACTGACATCCAAATGGACGACGTCGGTTTTCCTTTCTCCTAATTGAAGCTGTCAGAAAGTGAAGCCACATCAATAAGCAGTCACCAGTGATGGGATAGAACACCATTCAGCAATGTGACCTGCGTGAGAGGAACACGTGACCCACTCAGTAGAGGGTTCAGAGGCTAACTCGCTTAACAGCAGTAAGTCAATAGGGGAGCTGCTTTTCTCTTCGCAACCTTCCGACCTTCTTAAGAACATGATGTACGGAAATATACTCGTACTTTCTCCCTTGCCGCTTTGTAGTACAACAGACGTGTCACATTCGGGTTCCTGCACGCTATTTGCTTTTCGGTAACAGAGAAACCGAGCGGGGTGGCATGGAGGTAAATCTCTGGGCTCATGATCGGGAGATGCTCGCTTCAATCTCAGCCCAGACACCGCTATCCTGACTGGATTTTCGTGATTTTCCTCATCCCGCTCAGACAAATTCTATACTATAGGTACCTATATTAGAACACGACTGCTTCCTTCCAATGTATCGTTCATCTATCATCCTACCAGGGAACAAGTCCTCCGGGAGGGACTTTAAGCCGTGGGTCCCGTGTCGTAGATTTACGGCACGTAAAAGAACCTCATGTCTCTAGGAGACCTCTGAGCTAAATTTGGCCAAAAGTTTCCCGCCCAAAGTAGTTTCCAATGCCTCCGGTAGATGGGGAAGTATTAGATAACACTGCCAGTAGAGGATCGGAACCTCGCTGGCAGAAAGGGGCTGATAGCGAGCACCAGTACCGGTAGGGGATGGAGACTGTAGAAATTAAAAGGGGGACGTCCAATAGATTATCAGTCGCGGTGCATGGGGAAACCCACCCCCTCAATACTGAATAACTGCATATCATCCTACCATTAGACGCTATATAGTACAGGTACTGACAGAATCGTAAGATAAAGGTAAAGGTAAAATTGTCTCTGTGCGTAAGTAATTAAGCACTACGCCATGAAGACGTATGGAGGTAAGTGGTCGGCTTCACGCCCCGGCCGCTTTTACTCCCAGGGGAATAGCCCCCGGTACCCATTGGATAGGAGACTGGGTGAACCCCACAGCCGGTCTGGACGACGTGGAGAAGAGAATTCTGGACCCTACCGAGTCTCGAACTACGACCCCTCGAATGTCGCTATACCGACTACGTTATCCCAGCTCCAAAGAAAAATCATTATCGTAATAAATTTCTCTTTATTTTGGGGGGTTATTTTATAATATTAAAATTTTAAAATAACCCCAAAAAACAAAGAGAAAGAAATTATGAAGAGGCAATACAGCGCTGAATGAAACTGAGATTGTTACGAATGGTTAAGATTTGTAAGCAGGTGGTCTTTGCATTTTGAAGGCACGTGATAGAGGCAAGTTTCCGCTTTACCAGAAGAAATAGGACAGCAAAGGATGAACTCCACAGTCTTCATGGACGTGGTGGGGAAGAAAAACATTCCCCTTGCTCTTTTAATTCCTTTTGTGGCTGATCTGCTGGGGAGATATAAACGGTGTAAACTATTTTTCGGAGGATGTGAGTTGATGTGACTGACTGATCCTATGGGGCTAAATTCTTCTTGAGAAATCGCCGGTTCCTCAGTTACTCAGCAATTTCCCAATATTTTACGGAATCCTTATTACACGTTCGCAAGAACCCAGCACTGGTCGTTTTTCTGAGCCAGATCAATCCAATCTGTACCACCCCATCCTATTTCTGAACGATCCGTCTAAATATTACAATATCTTCTCACCTATGTCTAGGCCTTCCTAGTGTTCCTTCTGGTTTTCCTGCTAAAAGTCTGTATGCATTCCACTTCTCCGTCATGAGTGCTAAATTCCCTGCCAATCTTATCTTGCTTGATTTGATCATTATAATTATATTTGGTGATGAGTACAAGTTATGAAGCTCCTCATTATGCAGTTTTATGCTACATCCTATTATTTCATTCCTCTTCGGTCCAAATTTTCTCCTCAGCGCCCTGTTATCAAATAACTTAAAACATCAGTGTCTTGCTACCTGAATGTTAGAGACCAAATTTCGCACACATTTATTTTGATCTATTTGTGTTTTATTTAACGACGCTGCCTGAATCTCAGACGATACAGCTTCGATTTACTGGATGACAGCGAAACATAAACTGGAGTGAATACGGAAGAGAGCTTTCATGGCGGAATTTGCCTGAAATGACTGGGGAATAAAAAAATCTCTTCCAGGATATTCAGTATTCCGGGCGAGAATCGAAGGAAATATCTCTAGTTAGAAGACTAGCTCTTGGCCCAACTGCTTGATGAAAGATGTCGATGGTTGACCGGAATTTTGAATCTAATAAGAAACAGGGTCCTCCCACTTGAGACTGAGACTTAGTCTGTTTAACGACGAATATCAACTGCACTTGTTACGTAGTATAGAATGGTAGAAATATTTGCAGACGACAAATTGGAAACTATATCAGTGGGCTATCGCAGCATTTGCCTGGAGCGACTAAGGAAAATCGCTAAAATCGGTCAGGAAGTCGAGTTTCGAAAACGATATGTTCCAAATCCTACGCACGAGTGCTAACCACTCTACTAGACCTGAAAGTACTGCATCCATATAAGGATTCCAAGGTTACTCGCCGACTCACTGGTTCCATTAACCAAACGGAAGGAAATATCTTCGTGGTCTTAGAATCTTAGTAAACTCTTAAGAGCTGACTGTTTTGCCACTGCAAGTCTATAAATATATTTCGCATATTGATCTCTTGTTCCCCCACCTCAGGTGTTGCTTTGCTCCTACGAACGGGAAGTAAGTTCAAAGTGCATTCATCACTTTGCTGATGGTCAAGATGGTTTCCATTGCCGCTGCTATGCTCATCGTCGTGTTCGTGGGAACTGTTCAAGGTAAGCGGGGGGGAACACAAACACAGAAAAAAATCTTATTTTAATATACATACCACAAAATAATCATATAAATCAATTCTTTAATAATTTAATTTAATAGAGAAGATGAAAAGGCGGCGCCTAAGAAGTAAAATTAAGGTCACATCGTCATACTTCTCTGCTGGAAGTTTCATCCGGTCACTTCAACACGTACTCCGTGTGTAGTGCGTAACATGCGCTATGAAACTAGTAACTTAGGTCCTTCCACGTTCTTTCCGGCATTTCTTGTCTTATACTGTCCGTGGTAAATTAAATATTACCTTATATCATGAAGGCGTTCAAGCTCGGTTTCTGGCGTAACCTCACAGAGAATATAAGCTTAATAGGGTGGGATCCATAGATAAAGGAAGCATCCGACTGGACCTTATATTCTCTGTGTTCATGATTCTTTTGTGGATATTATATTCTGTACTCTATATCTACATATGATTCAAAATTCAGAGGAACGTAATTCTATTCCATTCAAATTCTATTTTATGTATGAGTCTGATTCTACTGAATAAAATGAGTGTAGTTATATAGGAAAATTCTATACTATTTGTAATTTATTTGTTTGTGTTGTCTTTCACGGCTGAAACTTGGAGTGTACGGATTCAAATATGGCTCAAGGCTTTGGTTTTCTTCGCAGGTTGCAACCGTCTGGGAGTTGTGCTGGCTCACAGGGAGCAGAATGAGACGTCCAATAGTAAGTGATATAGCATTTAACGAGACTATACTGATTGCCGCTGTTATTTATTTTTTATTTATTCATTTAACGGCACTGCAAAAATCTCAAACTAGGCCTACGTAGTGTGGAATTGTCGACGATCATTGAATAATGATTTTGATGGAAGCGGTTGTGGCTTAATTTCGCTATTATTTCGACATTCGCTTGAAGGGACTGAGGAAAACAATGAGAAACCTCAGTCAGGATAGCCAATCTCCCATCCTGAATTCTAACCAGTCACTTCCCAAACAAAAGCGAGAAATGTTACCGATTGAGTTAACTTTTTCGGAGGCTGACGATGTTACGAAACGTCGACTCGGTGATAAAGAGACGAACCTTACTTCTGCTGGTTCGTAAAAAATAAACCTTTTTTAGAAAGTGATCAATTATTAAATTAAGGAATATGTATAATTATTACGAGATTGAAACGTCAGTAAATTTCGACCAGACTATACGACGTCATATCTCAGAAGATAATACCTTCTATAATCACCGCTGTGAGAACCTAAAATCTAACTTCCAAATTTTGTTGCCTTCTTCTCTTAAATAATGAACAATGAAGGAAGATAAAAGAAACAGACTAAAAGTTTATTAAAGAAAAACTTCAGAGAACTTTGTCGCTTGTATGCAGATACTTTTTATATCAGCTGTAACGGAAGGAAGACCAACTTACAAGTAGGCAAGCAAAATGGAAAGTTGGTCTTTTTATTGTTTTCATTATTAAAACCACCCACTGATTTATTATACTTCCATCATAACGAACACTGTCCGTTGACTTGTACATACAGAAAATGGATCAGTTTCTGTCATCATGTGTAAAGACTGGACGGGTCCTACTCAATTTGGCACGTCAGATGGGCCACGGTCTGATTAAGGGCTCAAATAAGTAGGACCCTTGCCCTCGCCATTACACCTGATTACGGCAATGAATTCAATTTCCTGAAAGTTCTTCATCAGATACGCTCGATGCAATGATAATGTCGAATGTAATATTTTCGCGTGTATTAATGACTAATAATGCGGGTGCTGGATTGGATGAACGGGTTTGTCTACTCCTTATACAAACCCCCAGTAATTACACGTAATTATAGCGCTATCGCAATTTCTACACTTCATAATTCTCTGTCTCTCTCACACACACACACATACACACACACCAGTCTCCTGGCAACGCAATTAACACAGGAACTATAACGGTTTCACTGAATTGCATACTCTAAATATTACACATAGTCTTCTCTTCACAGCCGCACTCCTGCAACTATCTCTTAACTACAGTGCACTGCACTATACTGCACTGTGCACTAATCTAAGCTAAACAGGTCTTCGGTATATATGTTTCGCACAGAAACACAAGTCACGCAATTCCTAGCCAGCGAGTTCATTAGCGCGCTGACTGTTGCCTAGCAACGAGATACAACATTCGTTGACTGAGCCAGATCTTTCACTGTTGCACGATGGAACGTATTTACCGAGCAGCTGCCTAGGAACGCTTTGAGCAAATCCGTTACAATATCCACATAACACAACACATAACATAACAAGACAACCAAACACTAGAGATAACTTATGTACACGAGCAGATCAGCAATTCCAAAATCTCGTTATCTTTGAAATATTGGTAAACTTATTGTACGTAATGCCCCACAATAATATTACCTAATTTCTTGTGTTCTTCGTCTTGATACACGAATAGCAGAACATGACAATATCATGCGACAAGGTTAGTATAGAAATGTCCTGTTTATCCTATTGTAGTGCTGGAAATGTCCGCCGCGATCACCGCACATCTCGACCTACAAAAGCCGAAAAAAGGAAGCGCGAAATGGTAACATAATTCTGGTACGTCTGTCGCTTTATCGGGCGTTTTTCTCTATTTGAGTGGCGTGGGTCTGAGCATACTCAGTTTCTTTCTTTTTTATTCACTGATCATGTTCTTTTGTTATTATAGGAGATAAAAGGTAAAAGGGTAAAGCTATCCCTATAATTGGCAGTGGAGGCCCATAGGGCTGTGAGACGTCGAGACTCCCACAGTTTCTAGACAATCGGCTCACAGATGGCGGTAAGGTTGTCAGACTTACGCGCCGGCCGCCATTTACCTCCAGAAAGATTCCTGGTACTCATTTCTGTTAGATGCTGAGTCGACAGCAGGACCATAGTGCGGCTGGAAGGAATAGGTAAATAAAAAAAAAATCCACCTCATCGGGACTCGAACCCGCGATCTTTCGGTTTGTAGCATAGTGCCTCTATAGAAGACGCTTTCATTTATTGTTTTCCATGATTTTATTTTAGATACTTTATCAAGGAGATTTTACGACGGTTCGGCTCTAGAAACAGAAAACCTAATATTTGCTCTCACGCAATCAGTAAATTAGTATAAGAATTAAAATAATCAATTGCTGTAAATGAACCGTGTATCATATTTTAAACACAATACTCAAAACTAATTGGAGTGAGGATATACTTCCAAAATATATAAATATGTATATTTTATGTCGCCTAATAATAGTCACGTTAAATTATAATTAAATTACGTTACAATAGAATATATTTTATTTAGGGAATTTTGATGGAAATCTAGTTGCTTGTCATTTCATATTTGAAACAGCTTCAACTTTCATGTTCCAGATGGTGCGAATTACAACACGTTCATGCCTCTGACAACCTCGCTGATGTACTGGACAATTCACACTCTGCTGGGGTCAACAGCGGTTTCTTTTAACTGATGTTCAGGAAGTCATCAGCATGTGACAAGTCGCCTGTCTCTTAGTGTGCGGCACCGTCCTCTTCTTCCGCCTGTACTTTACCAATGAATAAAACACAACCGATCATTCTCCGTAGTTTAAAATTAATTTCATGAATGAATATAATAAAAGTGTAATGGAGAAAATTGCGTAAGAAGGAACTTCGAAGTGTGTAGTCTCCTCTAGTCTTGATATGATGATTAAGTTCAGAAAAACGAAATAAGCGAAATATTTAGCTCGGATGAGGAAAGAAAAAAATAATATAAAAATTTAGTTAATAAACACCATAAACATTAAAATTGATCTTAGATTAAGCTGTGAAAATGTGAAATAGATTTAAGTGACTTCAATGGAAAGCTTTCGTGATAGCGGTAAAGAACCATTAATTTCACAAGAATATTTCATAATCATCTCAATATGAGAGACTGTATAATTGAGTCTATTGTTTAGTTAAACATGAGGCAGATAGCATTAAATATGTTTTCTTGTTAGATCTCTTATGTTTTATCCGAATACTTTGTATGTATTATGTACTGATGTAACAAAATAACACATGAAGTATTTTGTTTTCTACTACTTATTTTCTCTGACAATAATACAGTTATCTCCTTTTTCAGTTAATGATATACGCAATGAAGCCTGTCCTGGTTTCTCCCCTCATTCCATTTTTTCAAGTCCTTCCTCGGTCTAGACGTCCCTGATAGTTCATAGTGTAGACTCTGCTCCAGAATTCCTTCTGCAGTAACCCCATTTAAATGTTTTGTCATAATTTTTCTCCGTTCGTCCATACAGTGCTACAGAAGGACACGAAGTCTGCAGGACTACCAAATCACAAATAACTATGATAAGCGACAATTTGGACGAACGGTATTACATTTTTTATTGCTAGTGGGGTGTGACTAAGTCCCTTGTACTGCGGCCACTTCTGGCCTATTGTACCGTCCCCAGATGATAGGCGATGGGTAATTGTGGAGTAATTGGTGGAATGAAGATTGGCAGGGGAAACCGAAGTACTCGGAGAAAACCTGCCCCAGCGCCACTTTTCCCACCACAAATCCCACTTGACCAGAACCGGGATCGAACCCGGGCCGACGCGGAGGGAAGCCAGTGACTAACCGCTTGAGCTACGGTGCGGCCATGGACGATCGGTATATCTTGCATAAGCAAAAAGCAGTCGTGCTGACGAGTAAACTTCAGGGCCATGTTATGCCCTTTCGTTATGAATAATCGCTGTATATTTCCATTCACTGCAACGACAACGTTCATCTTCTACGCCCGTGAAAGGTAGACTGAGGATGTACCACCGCCCCGTGGAAGCGGTCCGCTGAGTTATTCGAAGTATGAAACCTTAATTCCACTTTGCGTCACTTTTACTCAGCTTACTTGTTGAAAGTTACATTTAGCATGGGAACAGGCCGACTTGTGTGACTGTGAGGATACAGCTTCCTTAAGATTTCATCACCTGGATCATTGCCTTATGGCGCCAGGTGACTATCAAGACGCCCCCGTAAGTAGAACACTATACTTCGCCTGAAGTGTAAGACTGTTGAAGGGTTGAAATAGAGATGAATGCACAATTTATCACTGAAAGTTGCGGTGCAATGGCCGATCTAGGCCTACTCGTTATTCGTTGATTCATTCATGGGAAAGGACTCAGGACGTTTAAAAGCGTGGATAAAAAAAAAGCTTTAAAATTTACAGATTTCAGATACTCTGTATCATTTATAGTCTCTATATGCCATGCGAGTGCAAGCGGTGGCATAGTTCCTGAAACACTATGTTATAAGCTGGAAGGTCGCGGGTTCGATTCCCGATTAGGTCATTGTTTTGTTTACAATTGACCTAATCCTTCCAGTCATACTATGGGCCCTGGGGTCGACTCAGCATATAACAGAAATGAGCACCAGGAATATTCCTGGAGGGGGGGGGTAAAGGGTGGACGGCGCGTAAGGCTGATAACCTCACCTTTATCTGTGAGCCGATTGCCTGCAAAATGTGGGAGGCTCGACGACTCACAATCCTATGGGCCTTCACGGCATGTTATAAGGATAGCTTTACCTTTACTTTTATTTTTACCTTTATTTTTACCTTCATACTCTATGTACTTAGTTCACAGTACTTACTGTTCGAATAATTAAAATATTTTCTCATCAATAATTTAACAAGTCTGCGTGATACATACAAATACAAAGTTGGTCATTCTTTTAATATCCACAATTCTCCATTCCAGATGTCTTCCTAAGCACTGTGTTCTAGAACGTGTATGGCTACGAAAGACTCATATTCTCACCTCGGAATGGAAGACCATTACACACAATCACGATTACATCACAGGAAAGTTTTACTTCCCATACTTTTCAGTGTCAACTAAATTTGTCCCTGTACGTAAGCTCTACAAAGCCTTAACGTCGAACTGGGTGAAGATGGTGGTCGGATTCTGCTGTGGACCTTCTAATTCCGGGGAAAGAGCCTGTGGTACCGATAGGACAGGGATCTCAGTGAACACCAGAACAGATCTGAACATTTTGGTGAAGAGAAAAATAGTTGTTTCTTTTTTCCGCCTGAGAACTGTGCCCTGGTCGTTCAGTAACTACTTTGCTGAGTTACCTCGGTTCCAAAACAACTTAAGTTAATTTCACGTAACATAAAGTCTAGGCCCACACGTAGTCTTCAGCTGCATGACCCTAACATAAGAAAACTTCTCAAAAGACACAACTATCCAGTGCCGTGTGACGTGCTGCCTGAAAGCCGGACTATAGGACGTCCATCACTGGTCAACGGCTAAAAATTCCCAGGCAGTGATGCTTAGGAAATCGTTGCCCCGGAAATGAAAGTCTAACAGTGGGCTTTCCACCGTTACAAACGAATTGTTTGAGACAGACACGTATTCCCGCTTTCGTTGCGTAGCAGCAGGCGAAATTATCCCTTCAACAAGGTATTCCTTATTCAGTCCGAGTGCACGTTATAACAGTCCAACGTCGGCCAGAGACCAGTGGAGTTCGTTTTCGACTAGAGCAGAAGCGAGTTCGTATCGGACAAGGGATCAAAGATAGTTGAGTTCCGAACAAAGCAGAAGACACTTCACCAAGATCAGCGGCGCAAGTAATTGTAATAGTGAAGAGGAAAGGTATGACTCCGTCATAACTTGAGAATAATTGTGCTTGTGAGTGCAAAAAGCGATAGTCCAATAAACGTCTTCGGCAAATCCGAAACCCACACAATTTCTTGTAGCATTGCTTAGGAAACACACGACAGCAGTATCAGAAGTTAATTCACCAACTCCGTCGAAGAGGGTCCTTCTTGAGGAAGTAGTATTTGTTGCTCAGGTAGTCAGTGAATTTCCCAGCATTTTATGGAAGCCAAATGTTCATTACCACGTCCACAAGAGCCCACCACTAGTCCTTAACCTAAGCTAGATGAATCCATGTAAGATTGAGGCTTTCACGGCGGTGACTATGAAGAATGCCGTTTTCTGGGATGTGACGCCGTGTAGATATTATGTAAACCGACGTCTCGGAGGAACTTATCGCCAGCATATTCAGTCTACAGCCACCTGCTCACGCTGGTTCCTAGTTCGCGAATTTTTATACCCTGAAGATGGAGGCCATACGTTCCTCTGAAACGTCGATTTACACAATATCTACACGGCTCCACATGCTAGAAGACGGCATTCATAGATGAATTCAGTTAACATCCTTTCATCCTGTTTCTTTAAGTCCAATTTAATATTATGCTGCCATCTATGCCTATGTCTTCCAGGTGGTCTCTTCCCTTCGGATTTTCCTACTATAACTTCGCATTTCAAAATGTTTGTGGACTAACAACATACCGATTTTTTTTTTTTTTTAATTTTGTATCAGCTACTTTAGATGCGACATGCTTGCTCCTTTTTCAAGATGACGATGGAGGACGTACATAATCTCTCAAGGCGCACGTTTTAATGTCTGTGGACAATCATAAACACCAAAGCCGAATAGAAGAGAACACAGGGCCCTGTTCGTGCTATTGATATGGACCCTTATTGATTTTAAGGTATAAAGAGAAAGAAAGAGAGAAAAATTAAAGCAAGAAAGAGACAGAGGGAGTTCAGTTCATGAACTCCCCCTCCCTCCACATTGCATGCTAATCTTGCGCCGCCGCGCATATGCGGATCCATCAATTACAGGCGTAAGCCAAACGTAAGGTGCACCATCTGTATAATCACGCCATATTTCATAGCAGCAAACTCTAATTCTAGGTTCTTGTTGAGTTCTCAAGTAGGATTTATGCTTGCCGCCTACTTCTTATTGGTTTCTTACTTGGCTCGACTCTTATACCCTGAAGATGGAGGGGATATGTTCCTCCGAAACGTCGAGATTTCTCCGAAATACATGGCGTTACAACGGAGTAGATCGTTTAAATACATTACAGGTGCAGGGAATGTAGCACGCATGGGATAGATCAGAATGCACAAATATTTTAGTCAGAAAAGCTGAAGGAAAAAAGCATTCTCGAATATCTTGGTCTGGATGGGATGATATTAAAATTGATCCGAAAGAAATAATATGGGAGATTATGGACTGAATTTATGTGGATCAGGATAGGATCCGGTGGCGGGCTCTTTTGAATGCGGTAATGAACCTTCGGTAAAAAAAAAAAGGCAGTAAGTTTCTTGAGCAGCTGGGCGATTATTACATTCTCATTAACAACTGTACTCAGTTGAAGTTATTTATACTGAGGCCACAAAAACGAGTCCCTTAAATCGGCATTCCTCCACATCTTCCTCGAGCGGTTACGTTACCTTCTCCTCCTCTCCCTCTCTTCCTTACATATTGCCCTTGTCGTCTAGCCAATCTGTTCACAGGAATATTGCTATTAATAGTCACGTGATAACCTTCACTAGCAAGAAGCACTGACGCCTGAATAACTTATGTCAGAGAGAGCTGAAGGGGAGCACAATAATAGGCAGAAACTGGGAAGCCCATCATCCCCGCCATCAATGGAACTTCTTTCCATGGTCTTAGTATAGTCAGATAATCTTTGCAGAAGCCTGAAACAAGCGGCTTCTTTATCCCTCCCACAAAACTGCAAGCACTCGCACGTCACATCACTTCCGTTTAATTATGTACTGCCGTGTTGTTAAGAGTCAAGCACGAAAGGGAACAGGCTACAATAATCGATCATAAAATATAGAAACCGGATACGTCTCTCAGGATACTGATGTTCTAAGCACGTCTATTGCAGAAACGGTCTTTTTCAGTTCATTTGTTGATCGGGATCGTGTGTACGAGTCCTGGCAGACAAATGTAGGAATTAAAAATTCGATAATTCATGCTACAGATGAAGCTCGAATAAAGCTTATTAAATGTCTTTAAAATGACGTCTTTTCACATAAAATTGGTAGGCCCTGCATGATAAAATATAAATTTTGTGACCTTAAATTGTAATATTTATTTGAACACTCTAATATTACATGGCATATACTTTACGAAAGTATAAAGAAAAATTAAAAGAATACAGTCTTCCGGTACGTTAATTCGTGTAGTTTTATATAAGTTCACTGACATTTCACATTTGTGAATTTCTGAACAGTAGTCTACATTTAGTTGTGAATTTCTGAACACGAATTTACCTTTAGTTGTGGATTTCTGAACAGTAGCCTATCTTTAGGTGTGGATTTCTAAGAGTAATTTATCTTTAGCTATGGATTTCTGAACAGCAGCCTATATTTGTTGTGGATTTCTGAACAGTAGTCTATATTTAGTTGTGGATTTATGAAGACTAATTTATCTTTAGTCGTGGATTTCTGAACAGGAGTTTATCTGTGGTTGTGGATTTCTGAACAGTAGCTTATTTTTAGTTGTGGATATCTGAGCAGTAGTTTACATACAGTTCTAGATTTAAGAACAGTAGCTTTAGTTCTGGATTTCTGAACATAAATTTTTATATAGTTCTGAACTACTAAACTGCAGTTAATCTTTAGTCGTGGATTCATAAAATGTGAAACACAAACTAAAGCAGAGCTATAGCACTAACCTTCTGCGCATGAAACTGACAAGACGTTGCATGAATATTTCATTGTTAAAGATGGATAAGCTGTCCGTCACTTTCACGGATTCCTTGAGGCGATAAACGTGAGCGGAAACAATCTTCCTTGGCGCCAGCAGCTTCGTATGATTTATAGACCCAGTTTAAGGAAAGGGAAATTCTGTCTTCTCAGTATTTTTGTAAGATGATAATTTGATTTGTGACTTCCGGATTTCGTTACATGCCATACATAACATCAACATTTATAACAATATTTAACTATTCGGGGGGAGGGGGAGCTGGCATAACGACTGGCCGAGAGGTCGGAGTTCGAGTCCCGTAGGGGCAGGATTTTTTCCTCTTCACGTCGTCCAGACCGGTTCTGGGTCTTACCCAGACTCCTATCCAGTGGGTTCCAGGGGCTCTTTCTTCGGGAATAAAGCGGCCGTGATGTGAAGTTGGCCATTTACCTACAACTAGGGCCAAGGTCAAGAATATGTGGATCTATGTATTCACTCTCCCATACGTCTTAATGGCGCAACGAATATTTACTTAAGCAGAGGGACAACTTTACCTTTACTCTTCAAGGGTCATGAAGTTGAGTGTACCCTATCTGCTGCTCAAGGGATTCACAATTCAGTCATAACATCATAACGTTTAGACCTTAAAAACTCTTCTAAGTAAGCATTTGCATTCAAATGGCAACAGCTGACCACAGAGAGAGATTTGCTGGCAGATCCACCCGCCAGCAGAATCAGTATCACCTTCCACCTCTGTGTGCAGCGCTCTATCGGCGCACTGAGTTACCATAATATCGCGAAGTACGGTTACGGCTTTATTGTACAAAAAATTAACTTACTTAGTGGCTTATTAACGCTGAAACAGAATTCCCTTTATCCATTTTGATGTTTTCCTGACAAAATATTGCCGATTATCAAAGGGTGGTTTTTACTAAAGGCTGTTGCTGTTAATCTTAAGATCCTCTGGAAACTACTGCAGTACAGATTCGTAGACTTTCGGAGGCATGTACTCCTATCTTTCGGGTATCTTCGACCCTGAAGATGGAGGCAACATATTCTTCCGAAACATCCATTGACATCGATCAGACTAAGCCGCATCGTATCCAATAAACCAGTAATCTTCATATTCACTGCCGTGAGAAATTCATAGCTCATGAGTGTTTTTGTCAATCGTGAATTTATGCGATCCACAAATATTTTTCGATTTGCAAAAGCGTTGCACCAAGAGTCTTAATCAAATACTTTTTCAAACAGAAACATGTCTTAATAAATGAAAAGAAATACTGAGAAAATGAGCACTCGCTATTTCGCCCTCATTATTCACATCGCCACAATTATAGGCAAGATTGTCTGATCCAGCAGATCCATGGCGATCACACATGTTCTACTGACTGAGACAGGCAGGGAGTTCGACCGTGCATTCTGCTTTCACATAGTTGGGAAATTATAAATATTCTGTAGTAAGAGTATAGCCGCCGGTCATGGTAGCCGAGCGGTCTAAGGCGTGCACTGTCTTCGCTCGCTCGGAAGCCGGGATCGTGGGTTCGAATCCCACTCAGGGCATGGATGTTTGTGTGCGTTTTTCTGTGTTTGTGTACAGGTAGAGGCCTTGCGACGAGCTGATCACTCGCCCAAGGAGTCCTACCGTATGTGTAAGATCGAGAAAAAGCCGAAGTGAATGGAGTTCATGGAGGTAGGCCTAGGCCCACTGGGGCTGTAGTGCCAAGGGGGGGGGGGAAAGAGTATAACCGGGTGGAACATTCAGGGAAGTAGTGCAGGGAGAAGAAAATGCCGGTATATCATACTGCTTGGATTATGTACCATTTATTCCAGACAAAAGCACTGCGTCAATTAAAATTGGAATTAGAAAAAATGTTTTTTTTATTTCGTCAATTCAATGAATTATATGGGAAAATTAAAAATAATGAATAACACAAAGAAGACAAGCGAATAAAAATATTTCAGGTGAGCCTGAAGGGGAAAGAGAAGTGGGAAGGCCCAAACTGAAAGGACTGAAAGGTGCAGGCGATGATTTATGAGAGATGAAAGTGAAGAGATGGAGGCAAAAGGCACGTACCATGTATATGCCGTAAAGGAGACCAGGGTTCTTCAGAGTGCCGTACTACGTAAGAATAATTAAGTAAGTAAGAATCGTCTGTTTTAAAACTTAAGATGCGAATGTTCACTGAGATCTGAAGTGGTCATTAAAATGAATGAAACTAGGCCAATAAAATACCTAAAGAAGTTACTTCATCGTCAAGAGATCAACATTTAATTCCATGTCCTGTAGTCCGCAAGCGAACTATACAGACCCAGCGACCGCCGCTTGTCGGCGAAGTTAGTGCCAACTTTAGCGGATGGAGGGTTTCGCGTTGTCAGCGCAACAGATCCCCACGGTCGTTAATTTCGGTTTTCTAGACCGGAGCCGCTGTTTCCATGAAATAGTTCATCGGTTATCCTCATGAGGCTGAGTGGACCCCGTTCTAGACCCATTACTTCTCAGAGAATCTGGTAGCGCCGAGAATCGAACCCGAGACCTCTGGATCTGAAGCCAGGAACTCTGACCACTAGACCACGGAGGTGGTCTGAAATAAAAATTTATGCTTACAGAAAAGCTGATTTACGAAAAACAGTGTAATAAATGTACTTTAAAAACTAAACTGAATTTCATACACACCGAAATTTAAACAAACGCATGTCGCCACTGCAGGAGAATGAAGCTCGATAAGGAATGTGATGATGATGATGATGGCGAGGAGCAGGAAGATGAGGATGGTGATACGTAACGATAAAGACGAGCTAGAGGGCCAGCGTTTACTAAAGAATCGTGCAGCGCCCAGCCTTGTGGAAACACGTCACTTCTTCTGACCTCAATTCCCGTTCTGTAAGAACGAACTTGGGGTCAGGTGGAACGACAATTGTTGCCTCGATTGCAATAAATGGCAATACAAAGCCTTGAAAAGCCTGTAATATCCTTTCCAAAGCATAACGCAACGAAACATTTTCCAAGCATGGATCCGGGCCACCCGCCCATCATCAGAGTCCTTGACCGTCACACTTCGGGACATCCCGTAGGCCGACATATTTTTAAACAGAGGGCAGATTATGAATATTTCATTTTGAGACTTTTTCTTTTGTAAGATGTATAAGCAACGAAATGTAAGGAAATAAATTACTGCCTTCTATACTTTTAGGTTCTCACAGCGGTGTTTATGATAGTTCTATCTTCTGGGATATAGCGCCGTGTAGTCCGTTGGAAATCAACTGAAGTTTCGGAAGAGTTTGTCACCCCCATTTTCTTCTGCTTGGTTGCCAGGAACCTATTTTGACAATCTTTGGAATTATACAATCAAGATACTGGAGTCGAATGGGAATACTTTGGGTCAGTAGACCCATAATTGACTCAGAAGAGTTACTTTGTACAACATTTTCATTGAGTCTGGTATACTCATATAAATAGGCGAATTAAGATGTGGCGAAATGAAACGTGTGCTGAAGGTAAAGATTTGTCTAACGTATTTCCCATTCAATATGATCTGAAATAAAGAGATGTTTTACGCCATTGCTTTTCAGCTTTTCTTAAAATACACCATTAAAAAGTTACAGGAATAACACGTTAAGGTACAAGTTACTCCTGTATTTATTAATATAATTAAGCACTATGCAAGGATGGCGCATGAGGGAGTGGAGATATAGCTCCACCATTCTTGACCTCTGCACATAAATGTAGGTTACGTGGTCAGTTTATGTCCCTGCTGCTTTACCCCCAAGGAACTAGCCTCGTTTCCCACTAGATAGGACTGGCGGCTAAAGATAACAAGGATTAAAACTGAATCAAACGCATTATAGTCCAGCCTATCCTGATGTGAATTTACTGGGCGAAAACAGAAATGCAATTATGAGAAGTACGGAAGCTCTATTAAACGCTGGTAAAGGGAAATAAACGGAGAAGTTCATGGAGGTAGGCCTAGGCCCACTTGGGCTGTAGTGCCAAGAAAAAAAAAAGGAGAAATAAAAGTAAACTCCAAGAAAATTAAGCAGATCCTATATGTTCGTGTCGTCATCAGAATGAAGAAGAAAAACGTAAGATAAACCTGCTAATATATCTTTCGAAAAGATGACAAATTTGAATATTTGGAAAGGACAATGACAAATCAAAATTGTTTCAAGAAGAAACTGAGAAAATATTAAACTCGGAGAATGCTTCCTAATATTCCGTTCAGAATTTTTCTTCCGACCCACTGTCTAAAGACATAAAGCTTTGAAACTATATCCTTTATTCTTGATTTCTATAGATGACAAAATTAATCTCTCACTTTAGTAGAAAAACATAGACTTGGGATATTCATATTTTGTTGCATCGTGTTGTTAAAGCATAACATATAATATTTACATATTATACATTCCTGCAAACATAACATTATTCCTAGCAGCTGGAGTTTGCTGTCTATGACTACATATCTGTGCCACTTTCAAGTCTAATTTTTATTTACAATGACGCAGGCATGTACTTAGCGTAAACTTCCATGTAAAACGAATGGATACATCGGTGTGTCATACAAAGCCATGACCCGCTCCTTACGAACAATAGTGTCAACAAGCTGTCCCAGGAAGAACAGCGTAACAAGGAAGCGTGCAGAGCGGACAGAGTGTCTGCAGTATCACACTCACATAGAACGTTCAAAATCCACAGCCTCAGCAAAATAACCAGTGTTAACGAAGAGCCAAAAAGCCAACCCACTATAGTATATAAAATAGTAAAAACAAGAAAAAAGTAAAGCTATCTCTGTAAACAGGACGTGAAGTCCCAAGGGGTTGATAGACGTCGAGGCTCCCATATTTTCTCTAGGCAATCGGCTCATAAGAATGTCAGCCTCAAGCGCCGGCAGCTCATCACCCCCGGGAAGATCCCTGGTATTCATTTCTGTTTGAGGCTGAGTGACCCCAGGGCCAAAGTACGGCTGGAAGGATTAGGTCAATTGAAAAATTCTGTGACCTCATTGTGAATCGAACCCGCAAATTTTCGGCTTATTGCAAAGTGCCTCAACCAAATACGAAACCGCGTGTCCTCTATATAATATATTACATAGCATAAACAATGTATTAAGGGCAAAAATAGTAAACCTATCCCTGTAACAAACGGTGGAGGTTCACAGGGTTGTGAGGCGTCGAGATTCCCACATTTTCTAGACAATCGGCTCACAAGTGGCGGTGAGGTTATCAAGCCTTATGTGCCGGCCGCTTTTTGCCCCCAGGAAGATACCTGGTATTCATTTCTGTTAGAGGCTGAGTCCACCTCAGGGCCATAGTGCGACTGGAAAGATTAGATAAAATGGCGCTGGGGCAGGTTTTCTCCGAGTAATTTGGTTTCCCCTGCCAATCTTCATTCCACCAATTGCTCCACAATCACCCTCACCTATCATCTGGGGCTGGTACAATAGGCCAGAAGTAGCCGCAGTACAAGGGACTTAGTCCCACCCCACTAGCTTGTAACATAGTGCCAAGACTATTTCGCGGGGTCATCAGAACATTTCATTAAAACTTATGGGATCAATACAGGAAGCAGGAAATGCAATCAATGCTGGAAGTAACTGAGTGTGAGACAGGGAACTGAGTCACTGTAACGATTCGAATGAGAATCTCAGATTTTGAACTACTGATTGCCGAAGCATTACATTAGTCTATAGGAACTGAGTATCATTCCCAATTCTGTCCGAACATAGACAAATGTATTACAAATATTCCACACATATGTATACCAAGACGATGGCCTGCCATCTCTATATAATTATTTGTCATTCAGTACACTGATCAATACATTCCTTTTACATTTCTGGAATTCTACAAGAAGTTCTGGGAATAGCTAACCGCCTATTTTCCTTTTGATACGACATGGACCGCATAGAAAATGACGCCTCCAATAATTTGTCCTTACCGTAGGAAAGTGTTTACCGAGCCGTTGTCTAGAAACGACAAGGGGATACGCAGACAGGCCCAGAGATTGACGGGAGGAATTTAGGAAATAAGCCGTTGAGATGGGCCCACGTGCCGTGATATACATACCATTTTTCATAAAGGTTTATTCAGGCATTCAAAATTTGATATGAGGGATACAAACATACACACACACACACACACACAAAGAGAAAGGTGATGTCATAAAAGTAAAAGGTAAAATTGTCCCTGTTCTTAACTAAGCACTACGCCATGAAGGTGTTACGTATAGACCCACGGGTATAAGCTTACTTTTTTTTTTTCAAAAGAACGGAAGTAGGCTGATAAATATCTGATCTGTGCTCCACTGCATTCCTGTTCTTTCTTCATTATATGATGAACACAAGATATTTGATCAGAAATCTAAATGCACACCGGTGATCTACAGTAATCTCGTCTAAGTAGCCTTTGCCTCCAATATCTACTTTAAACCTCTCCTTTAAATAACTCTTAAGAACCACAAACATCTTAAGGTTCGGCCACACAGAGTGCTACGTACGCTATGTTCGCTATACGAACAGAAAAATATCTCCCTTTATTGCCAATGTGACTGCCCACACAGACTTCCGTACTCTACTTACGCTATGTTCCCTATGTTAGCTGCGTCGCAGAGTGTACACAGCGCACGTAGCGTACGTAGCGAACATAGCGTAGCGCTCTGTGGCCGAATCTTTACGCCATGAGATTTTCAAGGAAAAAAAATTGTTTTGCAGTTCTTGGTTCTCCCGTCGTGACTTTGTCGCCGTAATGTTGTCCCTATTGATTTTAATACAATAGAAATAGAAATAAGACGTCTTGAAACCGCTTCGTATGTAATTTTCCATACTGTCTTTGATCCAAATATCCTCATGATCCAAATGAGAAGGAAATATCTGTTAATGATTAGAGACACCAGATATCGAATCCTTCTTGCACTGATTTCTTTATTTTAGTTTTCTAAAGACACTGCCAGTGAAAGTTGAAATAGCATTCTCTCTCCGTATATCTACCTGTCTGACTATTATAATTTCCAATTAGCGGAAAAAATCGAGTTGGAACAGCGATGACCTATATCCTTCGACTTGAATATCGGTTGGATATCGGCTATTAGAATTTTCATTTTCCTTATTTATTCAGGCATTCCAAATTATATTAGGACGTATCCTTGTAAGAGGCCATGACTGCGTCTGCGTCCTTCCTAACCCTTTCAAAATTCACTATATAAAGTCTATAATTATCATCCAAACTCATCTGAGGAAACCTTACAATGGAATTAGTGCCGCCAAATAACTGACAGGTATTACTTTTCTGCGCCGGTCACGGTAGCTGAGCGGTCTAAGGCATGTACTGTCTTCGCTCGGAAGCCGGTATCGTGGGTTCGAATCCCACTCAGGGCATGGATGCTTGTGTGCGTTTTTCTGTGTTTGTCTAGAGGTAGAGGCCTTGCGACGAGCTGATCACCCGCCCAAGGAGTCCTACCGTATGTGTAAGATCTAGAAAAACCGAAATGAACGGAGAAGTTCATGGAGGTAGGCCTAGGCCCAGTGGGGCTGTAGTGCCAAGAAAAAAAAATTACTTTTCTGCAGGCGTATGAATAAAAGTAACAGGGCCTAAATGCCAGCCACGCTTTAAACAGAAATAGATAAATGTGTGAAGAGTCTTAAACCCTTCCATGTAAATAAGAGCAATATATTCTTCTTCGGGATATTTTTCCACTTACAGCGCACGTTCCTGTCAACCGAATACTCCTACATTATGTAATAAAAATGGGGTAATTATTAGTTCTGAGGTTCTGTTCTCGGGTTCAGAACGAGCATGCCTTCTAGCTTCTAAAACTACTAATATTATCAATAAATTTATTCATATCATATCGCCACAAAATTGTCTGCGTCACTTTACAATGATTCATTAGTTGTCATGACATTAAAGCATTCTACGTGTACAACATATTTCAAATTTCTCACTCACTTTGCATTTTCAGATTTTAAGACCGTATTTTGAACGCCATAATTGTTGTTCCTATTTTATACTCGTAATATAGGAAAGTCTCCATGTTGATATGGCTGAAGACAGAGAGTTAAAAAATTTCGAAGAGAAGATTGATGTGTTGTTCTCCATAGTCAACAAAATAAACAGGTATCAAACTTAATTGTACTGTAACCTACGTTTGGGGCCATCATTTCCACCCCACAATATATTTTTTTTTGGGGGGGGTGAGTAATCGGTCTCCAGGGCATAGACTGCTAGCAGTGGTACATCACATTTTCATTACGTGAGGTTGAGTTTGTTTTTGAAGTAGATCAGGATTTAAGAAATGCACAATACCTCTTGCGGAGCCGGGATAGCTCAGTCGGTATAGCGATGGGATAGCTGGGCGGCCGAGGTTCAATTTCTGAGGGGCAAGAGATTTTTCTGCATTCCACAGCGTCCATACCGGTTCTAAGTTAAACCCAAACTTCTATCAAAGGGGCACCGGCACCTCTTTCCTCGGGGATTAAGTGGCCTTGGCGTGAAGTTGATCACTCACCTCCACATAGTGCTGAGGTCAAGAATGGTGGAGCTATGCCTCCACTCCCTCACACATCTTTATAGCGTGGTGGTTACCTGAATATGGGGAAAATTATGCCTTTAACTTTCATCCTACCTCTTTAGACCCAAGTGCATGATAGTTATACAGTTTTCCTAAAATCGATCAATTACAATACAAGAATGAGCAAGAACATTTGGGACGGCCAAAGAAAATGTGGAGAGATCAGCTCGGAACATAACAGGTTTCTTAGTCTAATGCATGAGGAATAAGAATAATAAGAATACTGAATCAGGGATTGATCGGACAACTAATAGGACTTTGAAGAAGGAACACATTCATTCGGTGAGGTAAGGTAAAGCTGCCCCTGTACCTAATTAATTAAGCACAACGTCACCAAGCGTAATTGTCCTAACAAAAAGGCCGTACTTAAAGGGATTACAGGCTAGACTCTCCACTCATTTAAAATATCTGAAAGTGTTTTATTAAAACTGAAACTGAAAGAGGGAATAGTGGGATATTTAATTTGTGAATTATTTCATAGGCGTACTTTTGTTGACTAATTTCTCTCCACTGAAACATCGGATACGCTAGTGGGTTCATGGCCCACAGTTTGTACACGGCGGGAAGTGCTACGAAGGTGGAAGACGTATAAAATGACGAGAAAGTGGGCAACTCGGCTTCAGTTTAGATTTGTGTCGCACTGAGTGCATTGTGTGATTTGTTGCAAGAGAGTGGAGTTGTGTGATTAACAGAATGCTCACTAGGAGGACTGTGGCGCTCGCGTCACTGCTGGTCATTGCCCGCCTGATGCACAACGGTAAGGAGACACGGCTCAGGAAGGTGATGGTCACTCTGTGCATGGAATTGTGGCTTTGGAATGTGGATTCGTTTATTGTTTTCATGTGGCGAAGTGTCACTTTGGCTAAGAATGTGAGAGAATGGTGATACGTGTGGGAGAATAACACATTCGATGTGGACGGTTGACCGAGTGTGTGTTTT
Organism: Cryptotermes secundus; assembly: GCF_002891405.2. Classification (NCBI taxonomy): domain Eukaryota; kingdom Metazoa; phylum Arthropoda; class Insecta; order Blattodea; family Kalotermitidae; genus Cryptotermes; species Cryptotermes secundus. The sequence goes on along the minus strand of NW_019727389.1, from coordinate 1,294,590 downwards.
CAGTACGCGTTCAGGAGATAGCCGGTTGGACTTCCAGCCGGAGACCAAAATATATATGTTTTCGTGGTCTTCTTTTTCACTGTGTCTAGGATAATAGTATTAAAAAAGCCGAAAGCCACCTCACCCCCACCCCACTGCATTCGATGCCAAGTAAATTAAGCAAATAACCAAACCAACCAACTCCGGATGTTGGTAGTTACTGATACAGCAATATTATTAACAACCACAAGCTTGCTGTATCGTTTCTATGTCCCTGTAGGAGTCGATAAATGTAAATGACTGGTATCTTATGAATGACAGTTTCGAAATAAATCAATGTTAATGGATACGATTTTTTTTTTCATTTAATGACGCTGCCGGCATCTAGGATGCATAGCGTTGAATGGTAGAATGATTAATGCCTGATGAATTTGAAAGGATTTTAAAAAAGCGGCCGTCGCTTAGTCGAGGTTCTATGCCTCTATTTCCCTAGAAGGACTGAGGAAAACTAAGAAAACTTTCAGTGAAAACAGTCGGTGTTCTGGCAGATTTTCAATCCAACCTCGTCCCGCATACATCTCAAGATCGTTGCCACTACACCAACCTGCTCAGCGAGAAATTATCGAGCCGTATTAATATCATAAGATTGGGGAAGAGTTGTATTCCATGTTTCTTACTCGTTATTTTACAGCATCTGTGTTTCTCTTGCATCAAGGGTAATACTGAGCTATATACCAAATGCCTGTGTTTATTTCTCGGTTTATTTAAAAAATACAATTTCAATTAGACAAGTCGTGTGTTGAATAAAATGTCAGCATGATGAATATTCTATGTGACGGCTTTTTCGAGGAAGTATCTGACATATTCTAGTACAATTCAACGACAATTTTATGAAGTGACCGAGAAAAAACAAGAGAACTCTCAATGTACTCGTGGTCAAGATCGAAACTGGGTACCACCCAAACACTTCCGAAGCAAGAACACAACTCCCTGATTCCATTCGGTGGGTGCTTCTATTTTTAGCCGTATCATGTAAGGAGTGTGCCTGGAACTCAGGCGAGCGAGTTGTACGAACAGTGACTAATACAAGTACAGTTACGTACAGTTACGTAATGGTAACAAGTAAAGCGCTGTCATCTCCTACGGCCCGAAAGACACGAGTATTTAAGTGCATTTTTATAGTATGATATACGTAAAGATTATATAATACAAGAATATAGGGTTGCACTAAAACTGAGTAGAATATTTATTCAGTCAGTTATTTTCACACTGATCCATTTATTTTGTTTGCGGTTTCTCCAACGCCGCTGAAATATTTCGAACTAATTTTAACCTTATAGCATTGAAAGGGAGGATAAGTGATTATGGTTTGGAAAGAATGTCAACGGACCAGGTCTTGGTCTAAGTAGAGGTATTTTTCTAATCCGAAATTTGCGTGGAGGCACTCAGAAAAACCATAAAAATCCTCAGTCAGGATGGCGGTTCTCTCGCTCCGGATTCGAAATGGTCACCTTCAGAAAACAAGTCAGCAGCGTTACCGCTTGAGACAACTTGCTCGATCCTCATGTTCTCCATTTTAATTTACTGCGGAGACAAAGCATCTCATACAGGACTACAGGCTCACTCCTCTCCTTCCGGTATATAATGACGCTGTCAGTATCGAACGGATGATAAACGAATATGTAACAATTGGTAAAATTGAAGATGGCAGGGGAAACCGAGGTACTCAGAAAAGTACAGCCCCAACATCATTTTATTCACCACAGATTCCACATGACCTGAACTGGCATCGAACCCGGATTGCAGCGGTAGAAAGCAAGCCGAGCTATGGTACGGCAGAATTAAACATGTTTAATAATTTTTCTTCCTTGTGGTCCATCAAATATTCATATCGATACATGTTTTAAATTAAATTTATGAGCCTGAATAAGGCTTCTAGCCGATCACAGTGGCCGCGCGGTCTAAGGCATGAAATGTCTTCGCCCGATATAACATTGGGATCATGGGTTTGAATTCCACTCGAGGCATGGATGTCTGCCTTTATTCAGGGGCCTTGCGAAGGGCTAATAACCCATCCAAGGGGTCCCTACCGACTGTCTATAAGATCTAAATTCAAGAATTAATTATTTCTGAACATGCACAGGCCAGAGAGGCTTATTCGTCAAGGTAGAAGAAAAAAAAATAAGGCTGCATTGTACATCATGTGATAAATATTTTGTTAAGCCAAATCTTTTGTTTGACAACTTGATAAAGCTCAACCTATAAAGTAATGTCTGATATTGAGAGTTACGTACCAAGATTAAATTCACACAATTTTTAGTGTGGACCCCATCCACAATTCCAATTTTAATAAAAAGAAATTTCCATTATGTTCTGTTATGAAACATGCGGTCGAACAGACATGGCCTCCTTCTTGTGCGTTTATTTTGTATCAAACATGTACAAAAACTATCTAAAATTATGTGGGCTAGAAGCCCAACCAGGGAGTGCTAATGAGTGGGGTCGGCATTGCTAATTGCATTCAGCACAGAAATGATTTTCGCATCCCAATTGCCATTTTATCTGAAAGAGGAATGTTTATTTTTGAACACGACTGCCACTGTACAGAATTTTCCAAGGAAGAACCTCAATTTCTTACACCTCTGTCGGTTTTTTCTTTTGGGGGGGGTAATTTGTATTACATAAAATAATTTCGTACACAATTTGTGGGTACATTTACAATCTGTTTCTTTAAAAACTTTTCACACGCCTCGCTCCAGTGGTCGATTAGGCCCAGTTACTGCTTTGGAGCGAAGAGTTATGAAAAGATTTTGACAAACCGCCACGTTGTTTTTTTACATTCTACCAAAGTATAGCCCAAAAAGATTTTATCTTCAATAACTCCTTTTACCACATCACGTTTCAAGATTTTATATGAAGTACTACTCTTCAGAAGTTCGTATAACCGCCATGTTGGGTGCCCAACAGTCTTGCAGAAAAGAGAGGTAATGCTATGGATGATGAAAGAGAACAAACAGGCAGACGGACGTGAATTTCCAGATTGGGTAAAGCTATTGTACCTATGTGAGTTTTGAGGTTTCCGAGGTTTCCGAGGTTCTTAGTGTTCAGAATGTGGTCTTCTAGGTTATAACATCATGTAGTCTTGTAAATAGATACAAACGAGTCGGAGGAAGTTGCTACGTCCATCTTGATCTTATTCTAATACCATCTAATACAATTGTGGTCTTATGAGTTGTGACAGCGTCATACTGTTGGATAGATACGTGTATTTTGGATAAATATGCTGCCTCCATCTTAGGTTCAGATGTGGTCTTCTGGGTTGCGACACCGTCCATATTGTTTTGTTGGAACATACCAAAAATTTGAAATAGGGTGTTCTACGTCACTCTAAAACATTGGTACCTACTTACACGACTACACGTTGTCTCAATCCAGAAGACCACAATCTGAATGAATGTACCTCCTTTGTCTGGAACTGCACTGAACATTTAAAATATAGTAGAATGCTTAACATAATTTACTCTCCAAGAGAATGACAAAGCATATATTTTACTTTGCAGGAAACCATAACCTTACTGTAATATTTTATAACGAGGTTAAAGGAAGCAGTTGCCTCAGAACTCTAAACGACAGCATTAATTCTGACGAACTCTGTAGAGGGACGTTATTGGTTATGTATTTGTGGTTTCGTTAAATTCATTACCACTAGCTAAACTGCGGATCGAGAGCCGCATATGTACCTCTTGAATTCTTGATGCCTCTCGAAGGACAGTACATTAGTCAATCAAAATTTTAAGGAAGAATTAAAAATAAAAAGAATTTTGTGTGGAAATCACGTACCGAAACATACACGTCATCCAATCCTTGTCTACTTAAGGCCCCCAAACTTCTCAAAATTGTCTTACAAGACTCCGATATTGAGTAAGTTTCATTATCCGTGCTATGCCTATATATAGCGCCAAATGAAGGACTAATCCGAGAGGATGCGGAACAAATCGGTCGTGGCCAATGTCAGGGTACTCTCCGGGTCTTCGCTTGGAGAAAGAGAAAAACCGTGAAACCTCAGAATGTTCGATGTTAAGATAGATATTCGAACCAGGAACCTCCAGAATACAACAGGAAAGCGTTACTGCTTCAGCAAAGTTGATCTGTAGAGGGAGGATAAGAATTTCAACATCACTTCCTAATTACCTTACATGAGATGGCATTAAAAGCTCATAGGTTTTAGTCAGGAAGAAACTGCTCTGATGAAAGGACTCTAATGTGTTTCAACAGACATTTTATAGCCTAATATTTTAGATTAACCGTCACATAAATTCATACTCAAAGACATTCCTGCTTATATTCCTAATCATATATTACATGTATAATACACAGATACGGTAAAAATGTCCACTATTTTGAATCTTCTCCTCACAGCGTGGACACTTTCACCACTTTTTGTATACTCCGCATGAAGATGACGACCGGTTTACTGCCGAAACGTGCAGTGTGTGATTAGGGATAAAAATAAAAGGTTTTAATTATGAATTTGTGCAAAGAACAGTCTCAGTTACGAGAGAGAAACAACCAAAATACAATCATACAACAAAATAGTCAAGTCTATATTACAATCGTGCACTAAAATGACCTGATTGTGGGCTAATTCTGAAAACATCTCCCTCATATGAATTCCTGCCGATCACGGTGGCCGAGCGGTCTGAGGCATCAACTGTCTTCGCTCGCTCGAATGCTGGGATCGTGGGTTCGAATCCGACTCAAGGCATGCATATCTGTGTGTGCGTTTATTCCGTGTTTGTGTTGTCCTGCCTGTAGGTAGCGACCTTGCGACGGGCTGATCACTCGTCCAAAAATTTCGACAGCCTGTCTAAAAAAGATTACGAAATTGAAGAAGAGGTCACGGCCCAACAAAGGACTGTAGGGCCACTGATGAACGAATGAATGAAAATTAATTCATAATTGTGTTACTGCCTGAAATGTGCTTCAAAGACAGGATTGGCCACAACGACACTTCAGTTTCACTCTTCTAACGAGGAAAGTTACTCTAACAAGCTGTGCACTTATATGCACTTTCACTGCAGAATGCTTTAGCTTCCTATCTCAGCAGTATGAATATGAGTGGTGATGCATCCTTTATATGAGAGCGTAAAGCAAACGCTTAATTGCTAATTAATTGTACAATATTTTCAAATTTCATTCTCTCTTCAATTTTAATTTTTCCTTCTTCTTACGGAACAAGTGTCTGAAAATAATCTCCACTACAAGACAGGGATCAGTGAATAACTGTGGGCAAAGTATATAGAAAGAAGTGGTCATTGTATGAGATAATGTCCCAGCATTTACATTGGAGGGACTGGGGGCGGCAATTTTAGAAAAGCCTCGGGCAGAATGGCCGATCTCTGGGCAAAGATATGAATGCGGGACCTCCAGTATACGAACGATTGTTACCGACTCTATCTAAACATTCGGTAAATGACAAATTATAGATAAAATTAAAATATATTTATAAATTTACATAAATCTTTTACTACAATTCATCTTTAAGGACATACAAAATAAATGTCTCTATTCAGTCCAATGAAGACTATTATTTCATGATCCATATTTCTTTATTTTGACCCCCTTACCCGATTAGAGCCAGGACCTGACCTACCGTAGAGGATTCCTGAATCTACAATAAAATGGTCTCTATGCATACAGAGTCAGAATATGATCCCATTTTAAAGCGGCCTATGCTTGTTCCTTAATTTTCAAGTGTGTTATTTAATGACACACTCTGAGTAAAAAACGAACTTAGACAAGAAATTATGGAAAAAAAAACTGATCGCTAACTTTCCTTTCACTACAATCTGAGTATCTCATGCGACAAGTACAAATGAACTTTAACATGTGTGCGTAATAAAGTAAAAAAGCAATACAGTTTGGTAGGCTGCAATGTTGGTACGTGTTACTAATGGGGCGGTTTTACGAAGTACGCCGTTGATGATGGCCTCTGGTAGCATGATATACAAACCAAGTTTTTGATGATCCATTCAAGCATTCAATTAATATAATTACATCAACAAACTGATAGGCTGCAGCGCTGGACGGATTTATGAAGTACGCCATTTGGTTGCGTCGGCTGTCATGATACACATACCGACTTTCATGAAAAATATGTTCATTCAGGAAATATTAAAGTTTTGCCTCAACAATTTGAGAGGTTTCAATGTTGGTATTACTGATGTGATGAATTCATGAAGCAAGCCGATGAGATAGCCTCAGGTGGCATGATACATGTACCAAGTTTCATGACTATCTGTTCAGGAGTTCAGGTGATATTAATGTTATTACTTCAACAATTTGAGAGGCTGCAGTATTGATATTACTGAACTGAGGGATATATGAAGTACATCATTAAGATGGGTTCAGTTGCCATTATAAACAGAATATGATTTACGATGATCAGTTCAAACGTTACAAAGTTGTTGGGTGGGAGGGAACGGACACACACGCACACAGCAGGGAGATCTCATAAGCCTACTTTTATTTTTTCAAAATAAGGAAATTATGTTAAAAAAGATTAACCCGTTCATATGCACCATTCTGATTAATGTATTACGAGTATTTCAATGCATACAGTAGAGAACCGCGCGACGTGAAGGTATGCAAGCATCCAAGATTACTGTACCGGTAATTAATAAATAAATAGGCAGGAAGTTTCCTCCGCGGTTATTATATGCTTTTTAACATAACATCGCAGAATAAATCCAAGTAGAAGCCGATTACAGTGTTTGGTATGGAATATAACATGCATTTAACATATGACTGATGGAAGTGTACAAGAATGCAGGTTACAATTGCACGCCTCTCCCATAACGTAAATATAAACCGCAACAATAATCAAAGAGCAACCATTCATTATCTGAGGACTGGATCGTAAACATACGTTACCTATATACAGGTGGGAAAGGGGTTAACATTTATCATCCGCTGTCACGGCATCTGATTGCTGTTTAACAACTAAAACACTTTGAAATATACTGGGTGATGAAAACGATTTTATCTTAACAGAACGGTGAAAAACTACGTATATGAACGAAGTTGTACTGAATGTATTTAAACGTATGTATAAAAAGAATTATTATTTCAGACTCATTTGTTACACAGAGGAATATTTTACATTATGAATATTATAAATTGGTATTTTATTTATTGTTCAATAATATGTCTTTTGTGAGAACCAAAGTTGAATAGGATCCTCATTTTCTTGGATATTTCTTCAACCTGTGTTTTACACTGGTCGATTTCTGTGCTGAGGTTACCTTGTGACATGAAGGGGCACATTTTTTCGATTCTTTTTTGCAGTAACTCCGGGCACTGAAAGGGTTCTCTATGATTTCTGTACACTAAATCTTCGCTACTTTGAGACACTATAATGTAACGGACTTCGACGGAATGGAAGTTTTTGTCGTCCTGTCAGTTGTACTCAGTTGCTCGAAAGTCGATATCGTGGGTTCTGAGCCCGCTCCCATAATTCGTGTGTGTCCAGGTCTATCTGCATTTCCTACCGGCGGTAGAGCCCTTGCGATGGTCTGGCGCCAACCAGAAGTCCTATAACTTGACTTAATACAAATTCAGGAAATATAAACACAAAGAAGGCAAATCCTCGAATGGGGTCATAGTACCAAGAGGAAGAACATGATAAGTAAGTACTCGTAATTTATATTGAAGTGTGATAGGAAACAATGTCGCGCAATCGTGGAAAGTGCGAGAAACCCGATGGCGGGTTAGAATTCTGTACGGAGCATTAGCATGCAGACTCAGTCTTCCCATTGCTGTGTTATGTTGTCCCATGTCGCCTTAAAACGAACTGTTCTTGAGTCCAAAAAAATATCTAAACGAATGCTTTGTTTCAGAAGTCAATGTTATATCGAATCAGCCAGAGTGCCCAATAATGAAATTTTAAAATAATAATAATAATTCGATACGATCCTTGTATATTTACTTGCGAAATTTACTGTCCAGAGGCCAGACACAAAGTCAGAACAAGTAAGCAGAAAGAAACAACAGAAAACTTGCAAAATACAAAATAAGGCCGTCCAAATAATAATAATAATAATAATAATAATAATAATAATAATCCCATGGAAAGCAAAATTATCATCGATAGGGGAGAAAATTAAAATAAGTACATTTGCAAGAGGAAGGATTATACACGTACATACACGCCTAGAAATTGCGTAAAATCAGTGTTTCAATATTATGCAAGGCTCATTATAAAATATGATTAAGGACAACGTACAATGTTCTTGGCTCCGAACTTGTCAACGCCCCTGCAAACAACATTAACAGCTCATGCGCATCTAGCTGAGGGGCAATTTTTACATGAGGAGCAGGAACTGAACAAAGCGAGATCTCTGATATACTGGGCAGGTACTCGAAGACCAACAGTTTCCAAAACCGGACAGAATTTAGAATCGACGTCAACTTGAACAAGAAAGACTGCAGTAATAGTGATAATAATAATGAAAAAAAGATTAAAATATATATAGAATTACGATTTCGTCTGCTGTCTTGTGTAGCTAACTGTGAAACTTCGTCTCTTACATTAAGGGGTGTGCATATGCTGAGGATGTCTGAGAACAGGGTGCTGAGGAGAATATTTATATCGAAGAGGGAGGAAGCAACAGAAGGTTGGGAAAAACTGCATAATGAGGAGTTTCGTAATTTGTGTTCCTCACCAGACACCATTAGTATGATGCAGTCAAGGAGCATGTAGCACGGGTGGTAAAGAAGAGAAATTCTTACAAATGGTATGAAAACCTAAAGGAGAAAGAGTGCTTAGACAACATACTTGTAGACTGGAGGATAATGAAAGTGGATCTACAAGAAACAGGATGGGAACCTGTTGAGTGGATTCATCTGCCTCGGGATAGTAACCAGTGGCGAGCTCTTGTGAACACGTTAATGAACCTCTTGGTTTCATATAATGCTAGGAATTCCTTGATAAACTGAGTAACTACGAGTTTTTGATGAAGGACTCTTCTCCATACAGTTATTAGTTCGTTAGATGATGATGATGATGATGATATACCGGGGCAATATGAAGTGTGTAGCTCTGCTCTGCGAATTACAGAAACAAATCATAACCTCCATAGTCACGGCTGTCATAAGAAGAGAATATTTCATGCATAATTATGCAGAATAGCGTAAAAATGGAGTTCTTAGAAAAAAAAGATAAAATTAATGGCTCTGAGGACTTCAATGAAACTCGTATAAGGTGTGCAGAACATAAATTGGCCTCTGCTAATAGGATTTTTTTCTGCTCGGCTCTTTTACAGAGGCAAATCAGTTTCCATTTTGGACGTTAAAGATTGCAAATGTTATGTTCACATCGCCCGGTCTTTCAAAGCGTCGGACGCCGCTACAATCACGTGCATCACATCCACGGAATAGCCATCAAACTCTTCACTCGATCATCCACTGATCATGGGAAAAGAATGGTTCAAGCCGTAGTCCAAGAAAACGAGACCCTAATCTACACAGGTTGGGCCCTGGCCTCTTCTTCAGTTTCGTAATCTTTTCGTACAGATGGTAGGACTCCTTGGACGGGCGATCAGCCCTTCGAGAGGCCGCTACCTACGCACAGGACAACATAAACACAGAATAAACGCAGAGACAGACACCAATGCCTTCAGTGGGATTCGAACTCACGATCAAGCGTTTGCGCGAACGAAGACAGTTCATGCCTTAGACCGCGCGGCCACTGTGACCAGCCCGATAAGGATACAGTGTAATTAAATTACAAATAAAATCTTTAACCTTCAACACCGAAAATATTTTTCTGTGTAAAAGAACCAACAAAATGAATGAACTCCTTTGTACAAACACATAGATGTGTTCAACACAACTTCTGTGTCTTATTCATAACTGCACAGTTCATTTTTTACTGATAAAGAAATAAGTTATCATATATATTATGTTTACTGTACTTGGTCTCTTCTTTGGTTTAATCCTAAATTCAATATGGGTATGCACAAATGACTACTTAATTCTCTTAGCCTTGCGGGCAGAGCAGTATAACAGATTACTATACGAGTATATCTCTTTATGCCGGTCACGGTAGCCGAGCGGTCTAAGGCATGCACTGTCTTCGCTCACGTGGAAGCCGGGACCGTGGGTTCGAATCCCACTCAGGGCATGGATGTTTGTGTGCATTTTTCTGTGTTTGTGTACAGGTAGAGGCCTTGCGACGAGCTGATCACCCGTCCAAGGAGTCCTACCGAATGTGTAAGATCTAGAAAACCCGAAGTGAACGCTGAAGTTCATGGAGGTAGGCCTAGGCCCACTGGGGCTGTAGTGCCAAGGGAGAAAATATATATATATCTATTTATGGTTGTACAGCCCTCGTGGACCTTGGCCAATTTTTCAGTTTCTTAATCAATGCACAGTCAGTAAGACTCCTTGGGAGGGGGATCAGCCCGTCGCAAGGCCACTACCTACACACAGAACAACACAAACAGAATAAGCACATACACATACCAAACATCCATACCTTTGTGTGGGGTTCGAACCCACGATCCCAGTGTTCTAGAGGGGGAAAATGGCTCATGCGTTAGATCGCGCAGCCACTCAGATCGGTATAGCAGATTACTGTTGGACTGTAAATGCACGAGATATTATTACCTGTCAGGGAAGCAACATCTGGCCTGACTTTGGAGCAGGTTTCAGTCATCTAAAGGTAAAAATATAGGCAAAGTTTCCATGTGTATAACCTCTATTGAGAGGGGGTGTCAGCTTCACATTCTGGTCACATTGCCCTCGTTGGAAGAGTCTATTGACTGGTAGTGGTAAACAGAAAATGTCTTGTTTTGAAAGGATTCGAAAGCCGGCCTTCACTTCGTAAGCACTCTCTTCAACGGTCACATAATTCCAAAAGCGTATCTTAACTGCTGGAGTAAAAAGTAATGGTACCTTTCAATTCTGCAGATGTGTCAATTACCATGGCATTCGGCCGGCAGGATTGCATGAGTAGAAAACTACGAGAAAGTCAATTCCACCCAGTAGGTTTATTACACCATTTCTCTATTAACTTTCTTTCATTTGCATCAGTCATAGGTTTATTGCGAAGTTCGGATACGTCGAAAGTTTCTGACGTGACACTACATTGCAGGCATCTTTATTTGCTAGTAAGCCCTACTTGAAAGAATAGAAAAAAGAGGAATCCTTTGAGTAATTTGTTTCAAGACAGCCGAACGTTATCTTCATATGCTGCGTAGTTTAATGCGAATCATTTGTTTATTGTTCTCTCATTTACTTCAAAACTGATTTATGGCAGGATCACTGAGTCCTATGAAGGATGAATAAGGAAACATATATATGTCCCACTTTGCACGATGGAAGTAACGAACCTGGGTAATCTCAACACGGATCATTCCTGGCCGACATTCGAACAGGGTACCTACCAAATACAAATGAGACTCTTTACGCTTTCCTACACCATTCGGTTTATAGCAAGAGTTAGGGTTTTTGATAAGGTCAGAATTAATCTGGGATGACAAGTGGAGGGTAAAAATAATTTTTGTGGATTTGGGAACTCCACCAGGGAAGAGTATGATTGTGCCACATTTCGTTCTCCAGTTGGGTTTTGTGGTTTCATTCAGGTATCTTAGTCCTGTAACCCTTTTAAGCATGAAGCAAGTTTGATATTAAAACATGCATTCCATCATCATCATCATCATCAGTAATCTGTCACACGACAGGTCCACAGTCTCTTTCAAAACAATTCCTCCACTTAATGCGATCTAGAGCTTTCTCCTTCAAATGACAGTATCCTCTTCTGTCCCCAAGGTTATCCAGCATCTTCTTGCGTCTTCTTCCTCGTCTTCTTGTCACTTCTATCCGCCCCTCTATCTTTCCTTCAATAACTTCTTTTAGAAGGCAGTTTCTGCGTAAAACATGACCAATCCAATTAGCCTTCCGTTTTCTTATTTCGTGTAGGATATTCCTCTGCTCACTGACTCTAATTAACACTTCTTCATTTCTCACATAATCGGTCCAACTGATCTTCTCCATCCTTCTCCAACACCACATTTCGAAACTTTCCAGATATTTCTGATCTACTGCCCTAAGTGTCCATGTTTCAGCCCCATACAGAGCTATGCTCCAAATGTAGCATTTCACTAGTTTCTTCCTCAAATTTAAGTCCAATTTGCTGGTAAAAAGATTCTTCTTCTTGCTAAATGCAGCTTTTGCCATGGCAATCCTGGATTTAATTTCACAAGTACACCTTCCATCATCTGTTAACAAGCTACCCAAATATTTAAAACATTTCACATTCTCCACTTGTTTTTGGTCTATCTTTATTGTGACTGGGGTTGGTTGTCTCGAAATTTTCATTACTTTTGTTTTCTCCACATTCATTTCCATGCCATAGCACCTTCCAATTTTAATTAGTCTATCAATCATGCCCTGTAGCACAGTTTCTTCCTTAGCCATTAACACAAGGTCATCTGCATATTTCACAGTTTGAATAATTTGCCCTCCTACTTTGAAGTCTCCGAGCCCATCCAGAGCTTCCTTGGTAAGGCATTCGCTCTACAAGTTGAACAGAATTGGTGATAAACAGCATCCTTGTCGAACTCCTCTTCCAATCTGCACACTTCTTGTCTCCCCACTGTCCAGTCGTACTCTTAACTTTCTGATCCATGTACAATTTGCTGATCAATCTTCTTTCACGCCAATCGATACCTGTTTCCTTTAGGATCTGCATTAATTTGGTCCAGTTTACACGGTCAAATGCCTTCTGCCAGTCTATGAAGCAAACACAGTTCTTCATCTATCTCCAAAGTTCGTTCCGCTATAATTCTCATCATCCAAATTGCATCCCTGGTTCCTTTTCCTCTTCTAAATCCAAACTGATCTTCTACAAGTATATCCTCTATTTTCCTTTCAATTCTTCTTTTAAGTATCTTTGCTATTATCTTTGATACCTCACAAAAACCCATTGCCTCTATATTACAAATATATATTTGTTGATGATACTTAGGGCGATAATCCATATTTATTGTTACAATTATACGAAACATATAAATATATTATATGTACAAAATGCGGAGATTTTTAATGTTAAATAGGGTGCCACACATAATAGCCACTCTGCCTCTCCACGTGTGCAACAGATGTAGGGTTTAATGTAAATTAAATTTCACCCTCCCTCCCTCCTAAGAAACCTGAAATTCACTTCCAGCAATTTTCAGGAATAAAACTGTTTTAAATTACCTATGGAGAAATTAATGTTCTGTAAAGAAGACGATTCGTGCTGGTCACGGTAGCCGAGCGGTCTAAGGCATGTACAGTCTTCGCTCGCTTGGAAACCGGGATCGCGGGTTCGAATCCCACTCAGGACATGGATGTTTAGTTTGTGTGTGTGCGTTCTTCGTGTTTGTGTACAGGTATAGGCCTTGCGACGAGCTGATCACCCGCCCAAGGAGTCCTACCGAATGTGTAAGATCTAGGAAAACCGAAGTAAAACGGAGAAGTTCATGGAGGTAGGCCTAGGCCTGGGGCTGTAGTACCCAGGAAAAAAAAAGAAGACGATTCAGCTAATTAAGAGAGATTAGATTATTCTAAATATATCAGTGCTGAACGAAAACAAAGTATATGAACTCAAACTTACAAAGGTAAAATATAAACTGCATAATTAAAGACACATGGGCAAAAAAAGAACTATAAAAATATGACCGCGTAACTTCTCATCACTTAACACAATATTACTTAGGTTTGGATTTCAAACCAGAAGGATTCGTCAAAATAAAATGTAGCTCAAATACTTTTCTGGGAACACTAGTAGGCTACACTGGATCAGACCACTAAAGAAATTGTGACAACACAGAAAGATCGAAATTACAAACATAATTTGAGAGATGCCAACAACGCTGGAAGAAGTCATCTTAAAAGAATTGAAGGAGACAGCCTTTCACAACTGGTACTCCGTTACAAACCAGGGGCGAGCCTTATGACGAGCGATAGGACGAAAAGACCAAGACCATCTTGGAATTGATAGCAACAGGCCTTACGAAGTTGATGATCATGGTATAGATTTCCCCAAGACGAAACGGATTGAACATTTCTCGGAGAAAGATACTGCCTTCGAGCAACAGACTCATACTCATTCGATAAAACTGAGTTCGGCGCTTGCAACCAATATGGCAGCATTGCGAACTTGGAATCAAGTCTGACTTCATTCAGTCTATTATTTTATGGTGGCAGGAATCTCGAAACAAATAGCATTTTATTCGCTCCTTCATGAAAATTAATAATATGGTGACCATTAACTGATTAATTATAATGTGAAGCGTGAAATTTGTACAATGAAATTCTGTGCAAAATGTCAGTGTCTTTGTTAGCTATGAAGTGACGGATGCAGAATCGTCATTGTAGAGAAGTGGCTCTGGTTCGTGGTCTTAGTCACGAACAGTTTGTCAAACAATAAATAAGCTAATTTTGAAAAAACAAAATCTGGGGATATTAAAAGAAAATGATATGTGACATGTAATTTTTAGAAACCCTACAATTCGCTCCGCATTAATTAATACTTTCTTTTATGAGTTTCGGATAACGTTACATGGTGTTGCGGTTTGGGGCGAGTCTGATCGTACGCTCCTGCGGCCACAGTTCAAGAGAAAACTGACCTACACGCCCTGCTGGCTGCACCGTTAGCTACAAGGTGACGAAACAGCAAACTGCAGGGCGCCGACATCCTGCCAGGACCCGCTCTCAGACCCGACACACAGACGCGGTCGCGGCTGTTCAAGAGCGACGAATGAGGTAACCGAACGTGACGGTACAGTGGTCAGCAGTCCTGCCTTGTTTCCGAGTTCGAATGTCGGCTATTCCTACTGAAGATTTCTAGGTGTGCTCTAATTCTATCTGCTAGAGTCATCTTCGCTACAGAGTAGAACGCAGGATGACGTCAATTGCTGTAAATATTACCACGGCAACTGAAAATATAATATTTGAAAATAATCTTTATTTAAAGAACACGCGGCTGCTAGTTGATCTTATAAGGATGTAAATCTGGCCGTTTTACACTGTGTCAACCGCTGAGATTATACAGTACAGGAAAAAATACGGTGACATTGTGGACTGCGGTTCTAGGGCGATGTGGTTAAGATATGCCCTGTCTCATTTTAAGATTCTGTCCCGGTATTTATCTATAGGAATTGAGAAAACTCTGGATTGTTCGTCAGCGACATTCGCTTAAAAAATCAGGCAAAATTCGTAGTAGAGAAGCTATGTGTATATACGTATATCGCTTTTTGGCTGTTGACTGAGCGCGTACAAAATAACACTTGAACTGAAGTGACACACACCAGATTAGCTACTCGTCATGCGTTCTTGTGAGTAA
This sequence comes from Cryptotermes secundus, assembly GCF_002891405.2. NCBI lineage: Eukaryota > Metazoa > Arthropoda > Insecta > Blattodea > Kalotermitidae > Cryptotermes > Cryptotermes secundus. Next base: position 1,279,220 of record NW_019727389.1, on the reverse strand, counting down.
ATGTGCCCCTAGTCAACTTATGATGGGGAAGTTGTGTACTCCTGACATCCGTGCACGAGTCATGTTAAAATTTAAATTTATAGTTGGAAGCGTTTTAGCAAAACTGAGGCTTGTTAATTTTCAGATTGGTTCATAATCAGTCAACTGTAGCTCTTATTCTAACTTAGTCTCGAATTCAAGTTATTAAATTAAAAAAAAAGTCTCTCATAACAATACGACATACACGTACACTAAAGGGGGTTTCAATTGACCTAATCCTTCCAGCCTCACTATAGCCTTGATGTCAACTCAGCCTCTAAGAGGAATGAATACCAGGAATCTTACTGGGGGTAAAGGGCGGCCTGCGCGTACGGCTGACAACTTCACCGCCATCTGTGAACCAATTTTCTATAAAATGTTGGAGCCTCGCTTTCTCAGAACTCTATGGACCTCAAAGGCCTCTTACAAGGATAGCTTTACATCTTACCTTATGTGAAATATTCCTGGTCATTATGTAGCCCTATATTAAATGGAATATAGGAAAATATATAATACATAAGCAATGTAGTATCTACACAGATTTTAGCGCTTGTAAACTGCACCTATATATCAGCAATATTGAACGCAAAGAACAATAACGTTTCCAAAATCGTGTTGCACACAATACCGGAGTGTTTCCATTCCATTCCATTGTTCAAATGCGCTGTAGTATAAATTAAATCAGCGGTCCAAAAACTGCAGTTCCTGGGCTCCACGAAGGGTGTTCAGGGAATCCTCGGATTCCTCTCAAAAGATGAATATTCATTTTACAGTGTCTTGGTTAGGTAATATTACGCTCTTAACATAAAACGTCAAGTGTTTTAATTGCGAGATACACTGAATTGTCACTCCGCGCTGGTAAGCTGTATTTATGAAATACTCCATAGTGGAGCGACTCAAAAAGAAGCACCCATAAGAATTTACTGGAATTATGGTTCACACACCAAGCAATTCACAACAAACTTCCGCTCGAAACAGTGAACCACATTTAGGTTACAGTATAAGAGCTTTATTGTTCCAGTATTTAAACACCACGGCTCTGAAGGAAAGGAAGTCCAGAAAAAAAATATTTAAAGCAAATACATGTTCCGTTGGTCGAATCTAATTTTCTCAGAAGTACAGTTGAAATAATAGGAATCTACTGGTACCGAATACTAAGACAAACTTTCTCACATCGTTATGGTCTGTCGCGTTTAAAAAGCTGGCATAAACGCTATACGTAACAAACATCGTTAAAAAGTAGGTCTAGTGCGAACAACTGTTGAGGTTCAGTTACACTTGCAGATGGGCTGGGAGGGAAAATGATTTCTCTTCGCGCCGCCTGCAACATCTCTCTTCTTGATAAGCTACAACACATGTCCACATGTGAGCATCAACATCGGTTCAAGTCTCTATAAAATTATAAAAATAGAGAGATTTAAATTAGCAGTGACTGTTGGAGTCGAACCAAGCACCACAAATATTTCTAGACTAAAAAACCCACACACTCAGTAAAGGTAAAGTAAAGTTGTCCCAGTGCTTAGCTAATTAAGCACTATGCAATAGAGGCGTATGGGGGAGATGAGTGATCAGCTTCACGCCTCGGGTGCTTTACCTCCAGGGAAAGAGCGCCCGGTACCCATTGGACCCCAGAGCCGGTCTGGACGACGTGGAGTAGAGAAATTCTTGACCTTAACGGGACTTGAACTCCAAGCCGTCTAGCCTGTAGTCAGTCACTATACCAACTATGCTATCCCGTCTCATACACACACAATAAGGCCTAAATATATTGGAAGGGCCATTTTCATTTCTGGAACTGGAACAGAACGAATGGCTTAACCCGTGAAGTTATTGATCGTGATGATTATGAAGAACAGAAATAATGAAAGAATTAACTTCCTTTTTTCTGTGACCAACCAAGTGCAGTGTCCTAGATGAAGCCCCAAACAAAGACCGAGACTGTGACAATGTGCTGCCTAATCAGGGCTGTCTCACGCCTTAGAAGGTCGTGATACACATGTATGGAGCAATGATAGAATGACGATTTTCTGGTAGGAAACCGAAAGAAAAACCCAGAACTTTACTTCACTACGAATCTCACATGAAGACAGCCGAGAATGAACCCGAGGCTCCGTGGTGAGAAGCCAACATGTATCCTCCTTAGTTGTGCGTTCATTCTTGTGGCTCCTTCAGTATTTTCAACGTATAGCGCTGAATTTTGGATGAGTGGTGAGTGAAGAATTGGGATGTATCTGCAAAGAAGTGGTTGTGGCCTAATCGAGGATCTGAGGAAAATCAGGGAAGAACTCAATCAATATTGCCGAAGTCCGACCCTGATTCGTACCGAGCTCTACCTCTAGACCACTCCGCATGGTGTGGCTGGTACGGACGGAATAATAGTAATATTTTCTGAAAATGCCTGGGCCTAGGGTTACAAATGCTTGATGAAATTTACGAACCGGTATAATTGTGCCGCTCTGCTTGTTCCAGTGATTTGTTGCTGCCTTTGCTGACTGACGATACGGAGTGATGGAAAGTGACTCAACCCTTTGCTGATACAGTTCATTTTAAATAAAGAAAGTGTAATTACGAGTTAGATTGCAGTCTTCTGTATCATGACACAGTGGAGTGTGGTAGACTGTTACCACTGCTTTGGAGGAAACTACTGTCTCCATATTCTAGGCACAAGTTATTCCAAAACGCCGGTTATCATCTGTGAGACTACACGGTGTCACAACCTAGCTGTCTTCATATTCGATGCGAAAAATATATAAGTATTAGGTTTTTGGACATTATTCATAGTCTTGTCTATTTAAAAAAAAGTTGTTTCTTTTTTAAAACACAACGTTTTGGAGACTGGATTCTGTCCCCGTCCTCAGGTAAAACCTACTCAGTTGGGTCCAATAGGTAGAGCTAGCCCCTATCTCCGGAACATGGAGGTAGAAGATTCATTCGCAATGACGGTAACCATATATACTAGACTTCCTCTTTACTGAGGGTAGATGTTCTGTCCTGACTATAGACGCAGCAAGTTGTTCTAAGGCGCTGGAAACCACCTACCAAATTACACTACGTTGTAACCCAAATGCTTCCATTTTCAGAACAAAAGTAGATGAATATGGAGGCAGAAAATTACTCCGAAACCTTGGTAACCAACAACCAGAATACACGGCTTCATAACCCAAAATGACAATTAAAATAATTCACAGTCAATCTTCAACCGAACCCTTCGTCCTTGATTGCCGAGAACTCGCTCCATTCTTGCTCTCATTCTAAGACTGACTTCTGATTTACGACTATACTACTTGTACAGTCTCGAGGCGGACCCATAGAAAACATCCGTTGCCCAGAAATGGATATATGCGAACCACAAAGAAACGCCTCTTCATCTATTGTTGCATTTACACGGCGTTGCATAGCAACGGAAGTTGTCCAATTGTTGCCTGCTTAGCCGTTGTCGTGGAATGTGTTTACCGAGTCGTTGCCCAGCAGCGCGTATATACGTCGCAATATATAGGCTTATGAGAAAGAAAGTGAGTTTCGACAAAATAATCACACAGTTCTTTGACGTACCTTATTTTTCTACGACATCGCCCCACGTCTCAATGGAGGTTCCCTAGGGCCCACAAGTTACCTGAGTCTATCACGATCAAATGCTTTCGACTGAGCCCTAAACTATCTTGAACTGCTGACTTCAATGACGGATTCTCATTTCAGATGCCAAAGTTGACTCTCAGATTGTATCGCATATACTGGACGATCTGCTCAATAGCCTCAACACATGTTACAGTCTGTGTGCGCCATGAGCTCTCAACAACACTCAATCGCCTTCTTTTGAATCTCTCCGTCCATTCATGAACCCTCCTTTCGCTCGTGTTGCATATGCCTTATTGAAATGCCATTAGTCATTAAATTTCACTAGATTTCTCGTCCAAATGTCGCAGAAAGTCTTTGAGAGATGGGCAGGTTTAATAATAATAATTCACTTAATCAGCCTCTTTTATCCGGTTCCCAACAGGAAAACGTAGCGCCCAAAATATTGTTACGTATTATAGGGGGTTGTTGCGCGACTTATAGACGGATTTTTTATTGTATCATTAGATTGAATGACCCTTGTACATTCACAACTCGGACTACAGGTAATGTAACGCTATTGCCGATTTACACACACTACACTTCACCGATGCACACGCACTAGGATTCTCATGCTTCACTAGTCGTATTCTGTCAACGGATTTATAACCGTGTCACTGTAACTTCAAATTGCACACGAAGTCTTCTTTGCACAGTCTAATTCCTCAGTCATCTCTGAATGTCATCTTCAGAACTCGACCCAATTCTTGACAACAACTAACTCAAATGAACTCTTCTTCAACTGAGATCTCTCAACTTATGTCAACTAACTGCTCCCTTGGAACTTCTTGTCATATAGCCTCGGGGAGGACCCCACGGAAAACACTGTGTTCTATTGTCCTGTATTGTTTTATGCGTGTTTACTGATCCGTTACATAGCAATAGACGTTCTTCTATTGGCGCTTGCGCTTCTGTTGTGGGAATTACCTAAGAACGGCAACTGTTTACAGAGTCACTGCTTAGCAACGGATCTATACGTCATAATATTGATTTTCATGGTTCGTATAATTATCTCCCCATAAACAAAAGTTTTAAATACCGTCATAACACTGTTTACATCAGTTCTACGACAATAACTGTATTAACCAACCTATCACGGAAGCTTTAAACAAATAAAGGAAAATTTAGTCAAGCATCCGCAACACCGCGGCTACTGGATGTAGATGTTTTGAACTTCCATATACGCAAATTACACTCATAATGAAATAGTGGCACCAGCTGCCACCTGGAGGCCTACCACTTCCTTACGTTGCAATAATGCGCAGGAAATGTATGTCAAGCCATCTTCAGTGTCCATCTGAAAACCAATTTCCCGTTACTTTCTAATTTTCGCACCGTAACCGAAGGAACCGCTGTCTAGGAAACAACCAAACTGATGTGTTAACTGCCCGGAATATGTAACAGGAAATAATTATCAGACTGAACTAATTGTACTATGATGAAGATATGATCTATGTGCAAAATTTAAAAGTTAAAATATATTTAAGTAATTGAATGCCTCTCCTAATTTAACGCAACCATAGCTCCACACAATGCATGCTGTTATCATTAACGAAATCTAGCGACCGAATTATGATAATACAATCGTAATATTGTGTGTCGATTTATTACGGCCATGTAATTTTTATATTACGGCTTCCTTTGAAAATTTTTATGTCATTTCTTTAGCGTATCGACGTCACGCAAAGTAATTGCAATGACTCATATAAACGTGTTGAAATAATTGAAAACTGAATGTTATTGATTTGATATCAGTTATTCATGGTTTCAGTAGTATAAATTTTGTATAAATCATTCATAGCTATCATTAGCTAACCAGACCAGACAAAGTGATTCACTTCCGACCTAAACTTCATGTCAGTCACCCGAATATGAAGACAACAAAATTCAAATTAATCCTTCCTACGATGAGCTGCAGGTTCACACAGATGTGTAAACAGAGGAGGAATTCAGGGACGAGGACACCATTCCTACTGCACCCCTACTGCCTCAGATGCTTCAGAGTTATGAAATCGTTTGCCAAGTCCGTTTCAATATAGAACAGAAAAGTTGAACTACCTGGCTAGAACTAAATATCGACGTAGACGTTGAATTTTTCCTTAGCGATTTACATGTAATAATGGTGCGATTATAATCATGGCAGCGTGATTATTGTCAGGAGCGCATGCCGCAGGTAAGAAAATTAAATCAAAGCACAATATATCACACTANNNTACCGGTTCTCACGGTCTCTTCGCTTGCAGATTTCTTATATTTTTTCTTCTACCCTGAAGATGGAGGCGATACGTTCCTCCGAAACGTCGGTTAACACCACATATACACGGTGCCAAATCCCAGAAGACTGCTTTCTTCATAGTCACCGCCGTGAAAGCCTCAAATCTTACATAATCCAGTCTTACTTAACCTAACCTTGCTTAATTTAGCAACCTAAACTAACCTTAGTTATAGATACTATAGAGTTCTGACGATGGTGTATAACACACAGAGACACTGGGTTTTCGGACTTTGTCCATCGTCCGGATTCTACATAACTATNTCGAACCCGGGCCGCTGCGGTGGGAAGCAAGCGACTAACCGCTTGAGCTATGGCGCGGCCACTTCTAAATAACTAAAAAAAGAACACAACGTTTCGGAAACTGGATCTGTTTCCACCCTCAGGTGAGGGAACACCCATTACTTAGTCCAACAATCCAACTTAACTTAACCTAAAATCACAATCTAACCTCACCTACTATAACCCAATTCCAACCTTAGTCCGAAACCTAACCTAACCTAACCTAATCTAACAACTTAACCTGACATCACATAACTTTTACCAGTACCTTTGAATCTTGTGGTAAAATCCTAGTACCTTATCGACTCATAAGCCACTGTAACAACACAACCCAACTTAAGGTAAGCAAGAACAGTGGACAAATTCATGTACGATTTTGGTCGGAATACATCACAATTCGACAAGAGAGACTTACATCGTAGTGCAGTAATGAAATGAATCTTAGGGGAATAAGTTCATGTATCCATTAGATAGGTACATCTGGCTCAGATTATTCTGCAGTGACGGATTTTTGTGGTCATGGTTGTCAATTATCCAGCCGGCTTCTCATCCAAGATATTGGTGACAGGAGTTAGTCAGCCCAGATCACTATGTTAGGCAATAAAATGATACAACAAACATCAGAAAGTAAGTACAGCTATGTATAATATATTTCAGAAAAAACAGAAGAGATTACTGATTTTAGGTTGTCACGGTAGTTCATTATTGGCGTTAATTCCGTTCTTGGGTTGTTACAGCATGTAACTGTGGGTATTTTTGCCCACGTTTTGGAGATACATACTGTCTCCATCTTCAGGTTCGAACCTGAAGATAGAGACGACATGCAATTCCGAAAAATCGACATCGCCCACAACCACACTTGTAACAACACAAGAGGAGAAATAACATGAATACAGATGAGGGTTGGAAATAAAATTATATTCAGAATTATATCTCTATATAAGAGTCGTCAGAGATAAACGCATAAATGCATGCAGCATACCGGAAACAAATTTAAAGTTGGTCCTGTGGTAGTGTTTATGAAAGGGAAAACCGAAGGACTGGAAACAGATAATGTCTTTATTATCTTTACTAAGTATTACAAGACTCTATTGTGAAGGAAACGCAGATATTGGGGAAGTTATAATGTTTAAAAATTGGGGTCTCTCATCGAAACTGATTATCAAAAGAATTGTCTATAACGCGTAGGCGTCTGCAGAGTGACGACAAATGGTAGGCCTATACAGAGCAATGACAAATTATAGGCCTATACAGAGTGTTAACAAAGAGCAAGTCTATAACAAAATGTTAAAAAATAGTAGGCCTATACAGAGCGACGACAAATTATAGGCCTATACAGAGTGATGACAAATTGTAGGCCTATACAGAGTGATGACAAATTGTAGGCCTATACCAAAGCAGATACTGGAATACAGCCCACTGATTGCAAAGAGACCAGACCGCTCGAAATAAAAATGGAGTAACCTCTAGTAGGAACAGGCTAAGACTATCCCTGCACAGTTCGTGATGACATACGCTCGGCTACATTGTAGCTACTGCAATTCAGCCAGTCAAGCAGGCCTACAGGTCGTAGCATTACCGATGTGGCTGAGTAAATACGTGGTATTATCAACCTGTATGTTACGCTAGGCGTTTTGCTGTTTGTTTAATAGACTATGAGAAGGTGCATCACTTTCAGATGTTATTACCTGATAGGCTCGTCTAGCAGCAACGCCATAGAATTGCATTCGGGAGGCGCTGGTTTCTAATCTCGGCCGAGACTCTGTTTATCTCGACTGAAGTTTCGTGGTATTCCTCAGTTCTTCCGGGTAAATTTCGGAATAGTGCCTCGATTAGGCCCCTGTTGCTTCGTGGTATTCCTCAGTTCTTCCTGGATAGTGCCTAGATTAGGCCCCTATTGCTTCCCTCTAAATCTGTTCTAATTCATGATTCGTCAATCATCCTAAATACAGAAAATCGAACTAGGAATGGAGGGCGGAGAGAAAGCCTCCGAGGCCTACGTCGAAAGGTTTCCTAAAGGAATTGAGAGAAAACCCCGAGAAACCAGTTCGGTTAGATCACTCTGTCCGACACTTGAACCGAGTACGTCACAAATACAAATGAGACATGTTACTTCTTGAGCTAACCTATTCGGTTCTTGTCTGGAAGTTGATTTCAGATTGTCGCATTCTGTGGCTCGCCACAATTCTGCTCAACAGGCTGACTAGGCACACAGCAGGAACCTTCTAGGGAAAGTCTTGTTGGCTTTCTACTACAACTACAATTCAATAAGTCGAGAAATCTCCTCCTGTATATTCATTACATTCACCCACTAACCTGTTGTTTAATAATTCACCTACTCATTACTCAAAATTTCAATACACTGTCGTGACTGTATACACGGGTATCTGGTCGCTGTGAAGTAACTGATGACATGAAAGGGAAAGGAACTTGAGGATCGTGTGCAAACTTGCCTCTGCTGTTAGGTATGCACTTCTCTCTGTTACCAGCATCGAGCTCACTGCTTCTCAAGGCCAAGAAGGGAAAGGGAGAAAGAAAGTCCTTTATAGACATACAAATACTTGTACATTATACAAAATATAACGATAGAAGGGAAAGGAAACAAACGAAGAAAGAAAGAACCTAACACAAAGTAGAGAAATGAGGGAGTGAATCAAGGAAAAGTAATGAAGAAAGACGTCTTCTGGGATGTGGAGCAGTGTAGATCTTGTGTGAACCGACGTTTCAGAGGAACGTCTGTTCACACAAGATCTACAGGGCACCACATCCAAGAAGACGGCATTATTCATAGACACCGCTGTGAAAACCTCAAATCCTACAAGAAAAATAAAGTTTCTTCAAATCCCAAAATATGGCCGCAATAATTATTAGGGTAATTTTCCACTGTTTCCTTTCCTGAATATCATGCATGACGTTTATGGCAATTATGTTTTTAGTCGATTCAAAACACATTGGAGCTGCAATTGAAGCTGAGTTACAGATATACGTCATATGTTCCGAGGCTTTCACTGACTTATTTTAGTGCCCTTGGTTCTGACATCGTGTGCTATTGTAGGAGGACACACTGTTTCGGAGGAATAAGTTGCTTCCAATATTAAGATTGATATACAAAACTCTTCAGATTTTGGTCGTCCGGGTTGTGGCCCGTATATTGCTATAAGTGTATAGAAACGTTTGGGGAGGACATATTGCCTCAATTTTCCGGACACACTCTGAGGGCAGAGGCAGTATTTTCCTCCGAAATCTTTGTATCCACCTGTATCACTGCACGGGTCATAATCCAGAAGACCACAATATGAAAAGCTCTGTATGTTATTTATGTGATCTGTATTAAATAGCCAGCCTGAATATTGTAAATTGAAATGTGAGTGGGGAGAGATGGAAGAGGTTGCGGCCTATTTCAAGGCCCTATGCAATTACTTGACTGAAGGAATCTACTGTCTGACAAAACCATAGTTTACTCAGGATCCTCAGTGTCCTCCATTGAGATTCTTAGCAAATACAGCTCGTCTGCTTCCTCTCTTCAGATGAACTGCCACATACTGACTGAATGGGATGACTCCTGTGTATAAGCCATACTCGCCACCTCTGAAATAACTCGTGTTCTTACCTACAGCAGTATAAACCTCATGTCTCAAGGAGACCTCTGAGCCAAATTTGTTAGGACATTTCCCGCCCAACAATAGTCTCTAACGCCTCTGGTAGATGGGGTAAGCATCTAGATACCGCTGAGCCAGTAGAGGTCGAACTCGCTGGCTGAGTCGGGACTGATGGCACGCACCAGTACCGGTAGGGTATAGAGACTGGTAGAATATCACAGGGGGACGTACAATAGATCAAACTGGTCGCGGTACATGGGGAAACCCACCCCCTCCAATAATAATAAATAAATAATACAGCAGTATGAGAAAATTATCTGACTAAGGCCTACAACTTTATCTTACAACACGTAAATCTCGAATAAGTTGCTGCAGCCGTAACATTTCTGACTCGTATTTGGGAGGTGCCCGTTTCGAAACTCTGCTAGGATACATAATATCCTGAGTAAGTTATTTCACGGTTTTCCTCAGTTCTCAAGAAAAATATGGGATATTTTTCCCCGTTAAGCTATAACCGCTTCGTTCCAAATCAGTTCCAGCTCACCATTCACCAAATATCCTGCGAAGAGCAAGTTTAAATAAAAATAAAAAGTGCATTTCAGAATTTTAATTTTATCCGCTAAGGATTCACAAGCCGGTCACGATAGCCGAGCGGTCTAAGGCATGCACTGTCTTCGCTCGCTCGGAAGCCGGGATCGTGGGTTCGAATTCCACTCAGGGCATGGATGTTTGTGTGCGTTTTTATGTGTTTGTCTACAGGTAGAGGCCTTACGACGAGCTGATCACTCGCCCAAGGAGTCCTACCGTATGTGTGTAAGATAGAGAAAAACCGAAGTGAACGGAGTTCATGGAGGTAGGCCTAGGCCCACTGGAGCTCTAGTGCCAAAAAAAAAAAAAGGATTCACAAACTTCGACTGACTGATCACAGTGTAATTCGTAATGTGTCTAGTGAAAGTAAGAGTTTCTCATTTCTTTACTTATCCACTTACTCGTTCATTCGTTCTAAGTTTCAGAAGTGTCTGCTCTGTCGAAGCCTAACAGAAGTACTTTTCAAGTTATGCAAATTGATGCAAGTGTTGAAGAAGGTTTCACTGTCACTTCCTCTCACAGACTCGTCGACCTGTATTTTATGAGTTCTTTGTACAACGTGCATAAAACAAATCCATTGTGAAGAATGTGGTCTGTCAATTTGCCTGTTTCACTCCAAACTACTGGAAGAATTTCTACGAACTTCAGACTGATGGTCTATACTAGTTGTATTACGTGGGTGGGGTATTTCATAGTCACAGGGGTGATGGGAATTACGTAAAGGTAAAGCTGTCCCTGTACTTAACTAATTAAACACTATGCCGTGAAGACGTGTGTGGGAGTAGATGTATAGATCCACATGTTCTTGAACTCGGCACTAGCTGGAGGTCAGTGGTCAGCTTCTCGCCTGAGACGCTTTACCCCCGTGGAAAGAGCCCCTGGTGCTCATTGTGTAGGATGGTGGGTGGGCCCCAGAACCACGGTGGCCGAAGTGGAGGAGAGAAAAATCTCGCTCCTAAGGGGGCTGGAACTCAGACCCCTCGGTCGTCAAGCCCGTAGCCAGTCGCGGTACCGATTACGAGATCTTGGCTCCTGGTGGGAATTACGAACACAATTTAAGTAGGAAAATGGGAAGGTAAGAAGCTACTTGGGAGAACTAGACATAGACAGATGGATAATATTGAAATGAATCTTTTAAAGAAACATGATGTGAGGATGTGTCTTGGTTTCAATTGGCTCAAGGTATAGCCCAGAGGTGGACTGTTACTAACATAGTAGTAAATATTCGGATTTTATAAATAGCTTGGAAATTCTTGAAAAGCAGAAAAATTTTACTCAAGAAGAATCCAATACACGGAATTGATCGTGTAGGCATGTGTGTCCGAACCATCTGAGTTGTGAATTTCCCACTCGCCTTTTACTTCTTTAACATCTAAAATGTTTCTCAATGCAGGGATCCGACGAGAGAGAAGTATAGGCCTATTGCAAAGAAGGCGCATGCTCCCTCTGAAAATGTAAGAAAAAAGAAGGGCACAGCAGATATATACACACGTGTATGTGCAGAAGTGCTTCCGGTTAGTCGTCGTCGTAGTAATCATCATCATCATATTTTTCTTCTTGTTCCTGTTGTTTTGGAAGTCTGTTTGTTCGCTTTCTGTCTATGTTAAATACATCCGGCCCTATATTTTGAAATTTTATTATATATATATATTTATTTATTTATTTTCTTTTATTGCTAGTGGGGTGGGACTAAGTCCCTTGTACT
>NW_019727389.1:1266120-1267124 GCF_002891405.2 Cryptotermes secundus | reverse complement strand
CCGGGGCCGCCGCGGTGGAAATCCGGCGACTAACCGCTTGAGCTGAGGCGCGGCCTTATTATATATATATATATATATATGTTTTCCATTTTCCATTCGTTTAATACTTCCTCATTTCTGTCATGATCCATTCAAAGGTACTTCTTCACCATTCGTGTCATGAATTTCATTTCGGCAGCTGCAATTCTTGTTTTGGTTTTGTCTGATTGGTACAGGACGTCTTTCCAGAAGTCAGACGTAGTTCTAAAAAAATAATTAGCGACACTGATGGCTTTGAGATGACCGTAGAGAGAAACCCGTAAGACGACCAGCAAAACGTAAACACTTGTTACCGGGACATGGAATATTATGCAAACTGGAAAGTTGACAAATCGCCATGTCGTCGTGAAACGTGTGACAAAAGAGTAAATGCAGTCATTTCACGGTACAAGTAGCCCGTTTAATCACAAGTCGCGTATTATACTCGTATCAGGGCATGGATTTACTGGTGCTCGAAAGGGGGAGAGGGGGGGGAGACTGTTATGACATCCTCATACACATACACATACACATGCTCTGCTCAGTACTGCCGGCTGATACAACACTTCTGATTCCGACACGCAATATCAGCAATGTGTCCGTTTGTAACAACAGAGCGAACGCAGCTGGCGGGGGAGGGGGCGTGCTGCATAGCGCAAATACGTCACAATACTAATCCGTAGAGAAGAAACAATCAAGACTGCGGTCTTGTCCGACGTAAAACCCTGTAGTCTGGTGGATGAGTACGTAATAGGCGTTATGGTGGCGCCCAACAACAGAACTGCAGCGCTTCCACACCGACTAGCTGTCAAAGGAATGGGGTTCGTATGAAGAAATTGCTTTTAGGCTTAGTACAGCTGGCAGATGTACGAACTGGCACTTGAAATACTTGATAAAAAAATAAATGAAGTACAGACGAAGGAAAATAAATGTCATCCCGGCGTGAAAGAGTAAAATCAACATAAGAAGTTCAGGCACACACACAC